>NW_028288927.1:0-176121 GCF_059628265.1 Tinamus guttatus
CAGGTTCCTTGGTGTTTTCTGCTGAAACGCTTTAGCAGCCCGTTGGTGCTAGTATGGAGTCAGGGGATGGATGAAGCGGAGAGCCCCGTTTGGAGTGAGGCTGCAAAGGGCATGCCAAAGGAAGTGTTTCTGCTGTGCCAAGACTCGTGCTGCGCACGCTTTGTGGTTGGAGTGAGAAACAGGTTCCTTGGTGTTTTCTGCGAAACGCTTTAGCAGCCCGTTGGTGCTAGTATGGAGTCAGGGGATGGATGAAGCGGAGAGCCCCGTTTGGAGTGAGGCTGCAAAGCGCATGCCAAGGGAAGTGTTCTGCTATGCCAAGACTCGTGCTGCGCACGCTTTGTGGTTGGAGTGAGAAGCAGGTTCCTTGGTGTTTTCTGCGAAACGCTTTAGCAGCGCGTTGGTGCTAGTATGGAGTTAGGGGATGGATGAAGCGGAGAGCCCCGTTTGGAGTGAGGCTGCAAAGGGTATGCCAAGAGAAGTGTTCTGCTGTGCCAAGACTCGTGCTGCGCACGCTTTGTGGTTGGAGTGAGAAACAGGTTCCTTGGTGTTTTCTGCGAAACGCTTTAGCAGCCCGTTGGTGATAGTATGGAGGTTAGGGGATGGATGAAGCAGAGAGCCCCGTTTGGAGTGAGGCTGCAAAGGGCATGCCAAGGGAAGTGTTCTGCTGTGCCAAGACTCGTGCTGCGCACGCTTTGTGGTTGGAGTGAGAAACAGGTTCTTTGGTGCTTTCTGCGAAACGCTTTAGGAGCCTGTTGGTGCTAGTATGGAGTTAGGGGATGGATGAAGCAGAGAGCCCCGTTTGGAGTGAGGCTGCAAAGGGCATGCCAAGGGAAGTGTTCTGCTGTGCCAAGACTCGTGCTGCGCACGCTTTGTGGTTGGAGTGAGAAACAGGTTCTTTGGTGTTTTCTGCGAAACGCTTTAGCAGCCCGTTGGTGCCAGTATGGAATTAGGGGATGGATGAAGAGGAGAGCCCCGTTTGGAGTGAGGCTGCAAAGGGTATGCCAAGGGAAGTGTTCTGCTGTGCCAAGACTCGTGCTGCGCACGCTTTGTGGTTGGAGTGAGAAACAGGTTCTTTGGTGCTTTCTGCGAAACGCTTTAGGAGCCTGTTGGTGCTAGTATGGAGTTAGGGGATGGATGAAGCAGAGAGCCCCGTTTGGAGTGAGGCTGCAAAGGGCATGCCAAGGGAAGTGTTCTGCTGTGCCAAGACTCGTGCTGCGCACGCTTTGTGGTTGGAGTGAGAAACAGGTTCTTTGGTGTTTTCTGCGAAACGCTTTAGCAGCCCGTTGGTGCCAGTATGGAATTAGGGGATGGATGAAGAGGAGAGCCCCGTTTGGAGTGAGGCTGCAAAGGGCATGCCAAGGGAAGTGTTCTGCTGTGCCAAGACTCGTGCTGCGCACGCTTTGTGGTTGGAGTGAGAAACAGGTTCTTTGGTGTTTTCTGCAAAACGCTTTAGCAGCGCGTTGGTGCTAGTATGGAGTCAGGGGATGGATGAAGCGGAGCGCCCCGTTTGGAGTGAGGCTGCAAAGGGTATGCCAAGAGAAGTGTTCTGCTGTGCCAAGACTCGTGCTGCGCACGCTTTGTGGTTGGAGTGAGAAACAGGTTCTTTGGTGTTTTCTGCGAAACGCTTTAGCAGCCCGTTGGTGATAGTATGGAGTTAGGGGATGGATGAAGCAGAGAGCCCCGTTTGGAGTGAGGCTGCAAAGGGCATGCCAAGGGAAGTGTTCTGCTGTGCCAAGACTCGTGCTGCGCACGCTTTGTGGTTGGAGTGAGAAACAGGTTCTTTGGTGTTTTCTGCAAAACGCTTTAGCAGCGCGTTGGTGCTAGTATGGAGTCAGGGGATGGATGAAGCGGAGCGCCCCGTTTGGAGTGAGGCTGCAAAGGGTATGCCAAGAGAAGTGTTCTGCTGTGCCAAGACTCGTGCTGCGCACGCTTTGTGGTTGGAGTGAGAAACAGGTTCTTTGGTGTTTTCTGCGAAACGCTTTAGCAGCCCGTTGGTGATAGTATGGAGTTAGGGGATGGATGAAGCAGAGAGCCCCGTTTGGAGTGAGGCTGCAAAGGGCATGCCAAGGGAAGTGTTCTGCTGTGCCAAGACTCATGCTGCGCACGCTTTGTGGTTGGAGTGAGAAACAGGTTCTTTGGTGTTTTCTGCGAAACGCTTTAGCAGCCCGTTGGTGTCAGTATGGAATTAGGGGATGGATGAAGAGGAGAGCCCCGTTTGGAGTGAGGCTGCAAAGGGTATGCCAAGGGAAGTGTTCTGCTGTGCCAAGACTCGTGCTGCGCACGCTTTGTGGTTGGAGTGAGAAACAGGTTCTTTGGTGCTTTCTGCCAAACGCTTTAGGAGCCTGTTGGTGCTAGTATGGAGTTAGGGGATGGATGAAGCAGAGAGCCCCGTTTGGAGTGAGGCTGCAAAGGGCATGCCAAGGGAAGTGTTCTGCTGTGCCAAGACTCGTGCTGCGCACGCTTTGTGGTTGGAGTGAGAAACAGGTTCTTTGGTGTTTTCTGCGAAACGCTTTAGCAGCCCCTTGGTGCTAGTATGGAGTCAGGGGATGGATGAAGCGGAGAGCCCCGTTTGGAGTGAGGCTGCAAAGGGCATGCCAAGGGAAGTGTTCTGCTGTGCCAAGACTCGTGCTGCGCACGCTTTGTGGTTGGAGTGAGAAACAGGTTCTTTGGTGTTTTCTGCAAAACGCTTTAGCAGCGCGTTGGTGCTAGTATGGAGTCAGGGGATGGATGAAGCGGAGCGCCCCGTTTGGAGTGAGGCTGCAAAGGGTATGCCAAGAGAAGTGTTCTGCTGTGCCAAGACTCGTGCTGCGCACGCTTTGTGGTTGGAGTGAGAAACAGGTTCTTTGGTGTTTTCTGCGAAACGCTTTAGCAGGCCGTTGGTGCTGGTATGGAGTCAGGGGATGGATGAAGCGGAGAGCCCCGTTTGGAGTGAGGCTGCAAAGGGTATGCCAAGAGAAGTGTTCTGCTGTGCCAAGACTCGTGCTGCGCACGCTTTGTGGTTGGAGTGAGAAACAGGTTCTTTGGTGTTTTCTGCGAAACGCTTTAGCAGCCCGTTGGTGCTAGTATGGAGTCAGGGGATGGATGAAGCGGAGAGCCCCGTTTGGAGTGAGGCTGCAAAGGGTATGCCAAGAGAAGTGTTCTGCTGTGCCAAGACTCGTGCTGCGCACGCTTTTTGGTTGGAGTGAGAAACAGGTTCTTTGGTGCTTTCTGCGAAACGCTTTAGCAGCCTCTTGGTGCTAGTATGGAGTCAGGGGATGGATGAAGCGTAGAGCCCCGTTTGGAGTGAGGCTGCAAAGGGCATGCCAAGGGAAGTGTTCTGCTGTGCCAAGACTCGTGCTGCGCACGCTTTGTGGTTGGAGTGAGAAACAGGTTCTTTGGTGTTTTCTGCGAAACGCTTTAGCAGCGCGTTGGTGCTAGTATGGAGTCAGGGGATGGATGAAGCGGAGAGCCCCGTTTGGAGTGAGGCTGCAAAGGGTATGCCAAGAGAAGTGTTCTGCTGTGCCAAGACTCGTGCTGCGCACGCTTTGTGGTTGGAGTGAGAAACAGGTTCTTTAGTGTTTTCTGCGAAACGCTTTAGCAGCCTCTTGGTGCTAGTATGGAGTCAGGGGATGGATGAAGCGGAGAGCCCCGTTTGGAGTGAGGCTGCAAAGGGTATGCCAAGGGAAGTGTTCTGCTGTGCCAAGACTCGTGCTGCGCACGCTTTGTGGTTGGAGTGAGAAACAGGTTCTTTGGTGTTTTCTGCGAAACGCTTTAGCAGCCCGTTGGTGCTAGTATGGAGTCAGGGGATGGATGAAGCAGAGAGCCCCGTTTGGAGTGAGGCTGCAAAGGGCATGCCAAGGGAAGTGTTCTGCTGTGCCAAGACTCGTGCTGCGCACGCTTTGTGGTTGGAGTGAGAAACAGGTTCTTTGGTGCTTTCTGCGAAACGCTTTAGGAGCCTGTTGGTGCTAGTATGGAGTTAGGGGATGGATGAAGCGGAGAGCCCCGTTTGGAGTGAGGCTGCAAAGGGCATGCCAAGGGAAGTGTTCTGCTGTGCCAAGACTCGTGCTGCGCACGCTTTGTGGTTGGAGTGAGAAACAGGTTCTTTGGTGTTTTCTGCGAAACGCTTTAGCAGCCCGTTGGTGCTAGTATGGAATTAGGGGATGGATGAAGAGGAGAGCCCCGTTTGGAGTGAGGCTGCAAAGGGCATGCCAAGGGAAGTGTTCTGCTGTGCCAAGACTCGTGCTGCGCACGCTTTGTGGTTGGAGTGAGGAACAGGTTCTTTGGTGTTTTCTGCGAAACGCTTTAGCAGCCCGTTGGTGCTAGTATGGAGTCAGGGGATGGATGAAGCGGAGAGCCCCGTTTGGAGTGAGGCTGCAAAGGGCATGCCAAGGGAAGTGTTCTGCTGTGCCAAGACTCGTGCTGCGCACGCTTTGTGGTTGGAGTGAGAAACAGGTTCCTTGGTGTTTTCTGCGAAACGCTTTAGCAGCCTCTTGGTGCTAGTATGGAGTTAGGGGATGGATGAAGCGTAGAGCCCCGTTTGGAGTGAGGCTGCAAAGGGCATGCCAAGGGAAGTGTTCTGCTGTGCCAAGACTCGTGCTGCGCACGCTTTGTGGTTGGAGTGAGAAACAGGTTCTTTGGTGTTTTCTGCGAAACGCTTTAGCAGCGCGTTGGTGCTACTATGGAGTCAGGGGATGGATGAAGCGGAGAGCCCCGTTTGGAGTGAGGCTGCAAAGGGTATGCCAAGAGAAGTGTTCTGCTGTGCCAAGACTCGTGCTGCGCACGCTTTGTGGTTGGAGTGAGAAACAGGTTCTTTGGTGCTTTCTGCGAAACGCTTTAGGAGCCTGTTGGTGCTAGTATGGAATTAGGGGATGGATGAAGCAGAGAGCCCCGTTTGGAGTGAGGCTGCAAAGGGCATGCCAAGGGAAGTGTTCTGCTGTGCCAAGACTCGTGCTGCGCACGCTTTGTGGTTGGAGTGAGAAACAGGTTCTTTGGTGTTTTCTGCGAAACGCTTTAGCAGCCCGTTGGTGCCAGTATGGAATTAGGGGATGGATGAAGAGGAGAGCCCCGTTTGGAGTGAGGCTGCAAAGGGCATGCCAAGGGAAGTGTTCTGCTGTGCCAAGACTCGTGCTGCGCACGCTTTGTGGTTGGAGTGAGAAACAGGTTCTTTGGTGTTTTCTGCGAAACGCTTTAGCAGCGCGTTGGTGCTAGTATGGAGTCAGGGGATGGATGAAGCGGAGAGCCCCGTTTGGAGTGAGGCTGCAAAGGGTATGCCAAGAGAAGTGTTCTGCTGTGCCAAGACTCCTGCTGCGCACGCTTTGTGGTTGGAGTGAGAAACAGGTTCTTTGGTGCTTTCTGCGAAACGCTTTAGGAGCCTGTTGGTGCTAGTATGGAATTAGGGGATGGATGAAGCAGAGAGCCCCGTTTGGAGTGAGGCTGCAAAGGGCATGCCAAGGGAAGTGTTCTGCTGTGCCAAGACTCGTGCTGCGCACGCTTTGTGGTTGGAGTGAGAAACAGGTTCTTTGGTGTTTTCTGCGAAACGCTTTAGCAGCCCGTTGGTGCCAGTATGGAATTAGGGGATGGATGAAGAGGAGAGCCCCGTTTGGAGTGAGGCTGCAAAGGGCATGCCAAGGGAAGTGTTCTGCTGTGCCAAGACTCGTGCTGCGCACGCTTTGTGGTTGGAGTGAGAAACAGGTTCTTTGGTGTTTTCTGCGAAACGCTTTAGCAGCCTGTTGGTGCTAGTATGGAGTTAGGGGATGGATGAAGCGGAGAGCCCCGTTTGGAGTGAGGCTGCAAAGGGCATGCCAAGGGAAGTGTTCTGCTGTGCCAAGACTCGTGCTGCGCACGCTTTGTGGTTGGAGTGAGAAACAGGTTCCTTGGTGTTTTCTGCGAAACGCTTTAGCAGCCTCTTGGTGCTAGTATGGAGTCAGGGGATGGATGAAGCGTAGAGCCCCGTTTGGAGTGAGGCTGCAAAGGGCATGCCAAGGGAAGTGTTCTGCTGTGCCAAGACTCGTGCTGCGCACGCTTTGTGGTTGGAGTGAGAAACAGGTTCTTTGGTGTTTTCTGCGAAACGCTTTAGCAGCCCGTTGGTGCTAGTATGGAGTCAGGGGATGGATGAAGCGGAGAGCCCCGTTTGGAGTGAGGCTGCAAAGGGCATGCCAAGGGAAGTGTTCTGCTGTGCCAAGACTCGTGCTGCGCACGCTTTGTGGTTGGAGTGAGAAACAGGTTCTTTGGTGTTTTCTGCGAAACGCTTTAGCAGCGCGTTGGTGCTAGTATGGAGTCAGGGGATGGATGAAGCAGAGAGCCCCGTTTGGAGTGAGGCTGCAAAGGGTATGCCAAGAGAAGTGTTCTGCTGTGCCAAGACTCGTGCTGCGCACGCTTTGTGGTTGGAGTGAGAAACAGGTTCTTTAGTGTTTTCTGCGAAACGCTTTAGCAGGCCGTTGGTGCTAGTATGGAGTCAGGGGATGGATGAAGCGGAGAGCCCCGTTTGGAGTGAGGCTGCAAAGGGTATGCCAAGGGAAGTGTTCTGCTGTGCCAAGACTCGTGCTGCGCACGCTTTGTGGTTGGAGTGAGAAACAGGTTCTTTGGTGCTTTCTGCGAAACGCTTTAGCAGCCTCTTGGTGCTAGTATGGAGTTAGGGGATGGATGAAGCGTAGAGCCCCGTTTGGAGTGAGGCTGCAAAGGGCATGCCAAGGGAAGTGTTCTGCTGTGCCAAGACTCGTGCTGCGCTCGCTTTGTGGTTGGAGTGAGAAACAGGTTCTTTGGTGTTTTCTGCGAAAGGCTTTAGCAGCCCGTTGGTGCTAGTATGGAGTTAGGGGATGGATGAAGCAGAGAGCCCCGTTTGGAGTGAGGCTGCAAAGGGCATGCCAAGGGAAGTGTTCTGCTGTGCCAAGACTCGTGCTGCGCACGCTTTGTGGTTGGAGTGAGAAACAGGTTCTTTGGTGTTTTCTGCAAAACGCTTTAGCAGCGCGTTGGTGCTAGTATGGAGTCAGGGGATGGATGAAGCGGAGAGCCCCGTTTGGAGTGAGGCTGCAAAGGGCATGCCAAGGGAAGTGTTCTGCTGTGCCAAGACTCGTGCTGCGCACGCTTTGTGGTTGGAGTGAGAAACAGGTTCTTTAGTGCTTTCTGCGAAACGCTTTAGCAGGCCGTTGGTGCTAGTATGGAGTC
Organism: Tinamus guttatus; assembly: GCF_059628265.1. NCBI lineage: Eukaryota > Metazoa > Chordata > Aves > Tinamiformes > Tinamidae > Tinamus > Tinamus guttatus. Next base: position 7,144 of record NW_028288927.1, read on the forward strand.
AGGGGATGGATGAAGCGGAGAGCCCCGTTTGGAGTGAGGCTGCAAAGGGTATGCCAAGGGAAGTGTTCTGCTGTGCCAAGACTCGTGCTGCGCACGCTTTGTGGTTGGAGTGAGAAACAGGTTCTTTGGTGTTTTCTGCGAAACGCTTTAGCAGCCCGTTGGTGCTAGTATGGAGTCAGGGGATGGATGAAGCGGAGAGCCCCGTTTGGAGTGAGGCTGCAAAGGGCATGCCAAGGGAAGTGTTCTGCTGTGCCAAGACTCGTGCTGCGCACGCTTTGTGGTTGGAGTGAGAAACAGGTTCTTTGGTGTTTTCTGCGAAACGCTTTAGCAGCGCGTTGGTGCTACTATGGAGTCAGGGGATGGATGAAGCGGAGAGCCCCGTTTGGAGTGAGGCTGCAAAGGGTATGCCAAGAGAAGTGTTCTGCTGTGCCAAGACTCGTGCTGCGCACGCTTTTTGGTTGGAGTGAGAAACAGGTTCTTTGGTGCTTTCTGCGAAACGCTTTAGCAGCCTGTTGGTGCTAGTATGGAGTTAGGGGATGGATGAAGCGGAGAGCCCCGTTTGGAGTGAGGCTGCAAAGGGCATGCCAAGGGAAGTGTTCTGCTGTGCCAAGACTCGTGCTGCGCACGCTTTGTGGTTGGAGTGAGAAACAGGTTCTTTAGTGTTTTCTGCGAAACGCTTTAGCAGCCCGTTGGTGCTAGTATGGAATTAGGGGATGGATGAAGCGGAGAGCCCCGTTTGGAGTGAGGCTGCAAAGGGCATGCCAAGGGAAGTGTTCTGCTGTGCCAAGACTCGTGCTGCGCACGCTTTGTGGTTGGAGTGAGAAACAGGTTCCTTGGTGTTTTCTGCGAAACGCTTTAGCAGCCTCTTGGTGCTAGTATGGAGTTAGGGGATGGATGAAGCGTAGAGCCCCGTTTGGAGTGAGGCTGCAAAGGGCATGCCAAGGGAAGTGTTCTGCTGTGCCAAGACTCGTGCTGCGCACGCTTTGTGGTTGGAGTGAGAAACAGGTTCCTTGGTGTTTTCTGCGAAAAGCTTTAGCAGCCCGTTGGTGGTAGTATGGAGTCAGGGGATGGATGAAGCGGAGAGCCCCGTTTGGAGTGAGGCTGCAAAGCGCATGCCAAGGGAAGTGTTCTGCTGTGCCAAGACTCGTGCTGCGCACGCTTTGTGGTTGGAGTGAGAAGCAGGTTCCTTGGTGTTTTCTGCGAAACGCTTTAGCAGCCTCTTGGTGCTAGTATGGAGTCAGGGGATGGATGAAGCGGAGAGCCCCGTTTGGAGTGAGGCTGCAAAGGGCATGCCAAGGGAAGTGTTCTGCTGTGCCAAGACTCGTGCTGCGCACGCTTTGTGGTTGGAGTGAGAAACAGGTTCTTTGGTGCTTTCTGCGAAACGCTTTAGGAGCCTGTTGGTGCTAGTATGGAGTTAGGGGATGGATGAAGCAGAGAGCCCCGTTTGGAGTGAGGCTGCAAAGGGCATGCCAAGGGAAGTGTTCTGCTGTGCCAAGACTCGTGCTGCGCACGCTTTGTGGTTGGAGTGAGAAACAGGTTCTTTGGTGTTTTCTGCGAAACGCTTTAGCAGCCCGTTGGTGCTAGTATGGAATTAGGGGATGGATGAAGAGGAGAGCCCCGTTTGGAGTGAGGCTGCAAAGGGCATGCCAAGGGAAGTGTTCTGCTGTGCCAAGACTCGTGCTGCGCACGCTTTGTGGTTGGAGTGAGAAACAGGTTCTTTGGTGTTTTCTGCGAAACGCTTTAGCAGCCCGTTGGTGCTAGTATGGAATTAGGGGATGGATGAAGAGGAGAGCCCCGTTTGGAGTGAGGCTGCAAAGGGCATGCCAAGGGAAGTGTTCTGCTGTGCCAAGACTCGTGCTGCGCACGCTTTGTGGTTGGAGTGAGAAACAGGTTCTTTGGTGTTTTCTGCGAAACGCTTTAGCAGCCCGTTGGTGCTAGTATGGAGTCAGGGGATGGATGAAGCGGAGAGCCCCGTTTGGAGTGAGGCTGCAAAGGGCATGCCAAGGGAAGTGTTCTGCTGTGCCAAGACTCGTGCTGCGCACGCTTTGTGGTTGGAGTGAGAAACAGGTTCTTTAGTGTTTTCTGCGAAACGCTTTAGCAGGCCGTTGGTGCTAGTATGGAGTCAGGGGATGGATGAAGCGGAGAGCCCCGTTTGGAGTGAGGCTGCAAAGGGTATGCCAAGGGGAGTGTTCTGCTGTGCCAAGACTCGTGCTGCGCACGCTTTGTGGTTGGAGTGAGAAACAGGTTCTTTGGTGTTTTCTGCGAAACGCTTTAGCAGCGCGTTGGTGCTAGTATGGAGTCAGGGGATGGATGAAGCGGAGAGCCCCGTTTGGAGTGAGGCTGCAAAGGGCATGCCAAGGGAAGTGTTCTGCTGTGCCAAGACTCGTGCTGCGCACGCTTTGTGGTTGGAGTGAGAAACAGGTTCTTTGGTGTTTTCTGCGAAACGCTTTAGCAGCCCGTTGGTGCTAGTATGGAGTCAGGGGATGGATGAAGCGGAGAGCCCCGTTTGGAGTGAGGCTGCAAAGGGTATGCCAAGAGAAGTGTTCTGCTGTGCCAAGACTCGTGCTGCGCACGCTTTGTGGTTGGAGTGAGAAACAGGTTCTTTGGTGTTTTCTGCGAAACGCTTTAGCAGCGCGTTGGTGCTAGTATGGAGTCAGTGGATGGATGAAGCGGAGAGCCCCGTTTGGAGTGAGGCTGCAAAGGGCATGCCAAGGGAAGTGTTCTGCTGTGCCAAGACTCGTGCTGCGCACGTTTTGTGGTTGGAGTGAGAAACAGGTTCCTTGGTGTTTTCTGCGAAACGCTTTAGCAGCCTCTTGGTGCTAGTATGGAGTTAGGGGATGGATGAAGCGGAGAGCCCCGTTTGGAGTGAGGCTGCAAAGGGCATGCCAAGGGAAGTGTTCTGCTGTGCCAAGACTCGTGCTGCGCACGCTTTGTGGTTGGAGTGAGAAACAGGTTCCTTGGTGTTTTCTGCGAAACGCTTTAGCAGCCCGTTGGTGCTAGTATGGAGTCAGGGGATGGATGAAGCGGAGAGCCCCGTTTGGAGTGAGGCTGCAAAGCGCATGCCAAGGGAAGTGTTCTGCTATGCCAAGACTCGTGCTGCGCACGCTTTGCGGTTTGAGTGAGAAACAGGTTCTTTGGTGTTTTCTGCGAAACGCTTTAGCAGCCCGTTGGTGCCAGTATGGAATTAGGGGATGGATGAAGAGGAGAGCCCCGTTTGGAGTGAGGCTGCAAAGGGCATGCCAAGGGAAGTGTTCTGCTGTGCCAAGACTCGTGCTGCGCACGCTTTGTGGTTGGAGTGAGAAACAGGTTCTTTGGTGTTTTCTGCGAAACGCTTTATCAGCCCGTTGGTGCTAGTATGGAGTCAGGGGATGGATGAAGCGGAGAGCCCCGTTTGGAGTGAGGCTGCAAAGGGCATGCCAAGGGAAGTGTTCTGCTGTGCCAAGACTCGTGCTGCGCACGCTTTGTGGTTGGAGTGAGAAACAGGTTCTTTGGTGTTTTCTGCGAAACGCTTTAGCAGCGCGTTGGTGCTAGTATGGAGTCAGGGGATGGATGAAGCGGAGAGCCCCGTTTGGAGTGAGGCTGCAAAGGGCATGCCAAGAGAAGTGTTCTGCTGTGCCAAGACTCGTGCTGCGCACGCTTTGTGGTTGGAGTGAGAAACAGGTTCTTTGGTGCTTTCTGCGAAACGCTTTAGGAGCCTGTTGGTGCTAGTATGGAGTTAGGGGATGGATGAAGCAGAGAGCCCCGTTTGGAGTGAGGCTGCAAAGGGCATGCCAAGGGAAGTGTTCTGCTGTGCCAAGACTCGTGCTGCGCACGCTTTGTGGTTGGAGTGAGAAACAGGTTCATTGGTGTTTTCTGCTAAACGCTTTAGCAGCCTCTTGGTGCTAGTATGGAGTTAGGGGATGGATGAAGCGGAGAGCCCCGTTTGGAGTGAGGCTGCAAAGGGCATGCCAAGGGAAGTGTTCTGCTGTGCCAAGACTCGTGCTGCGCACGCTTTGTGGTTGGAGTGAGAAACAGGTTCTTTGGTGCTTTCTGCGAAACGCTTTAGGAGCCTGTTGGTGCTAGTATGGAGTTAGGGGATGGATGAAGCAGAGAGCCCCGTTTGGAGTGAGGCTGCAAAGGGCATGCCAAGGGAAGTGTTCTGCTGTGCCAAGACTCGTGCTGCGCACGCTTTGTGGTTGGAGTGAGAAACAGGTTCATTGGTGTTTTCTGCGAAACGCTTTAGCAGCCTCTTGGTGCTAGTATGGAGTTAGGGGATGGATGAAGCGTAGAGCCCCGTTTGGAGTGAGGCTGCAAAGGGCATGCCAAGGGAAGTGTTCTGCTGTGCCAAGACTCGTGCTGCGCACGCTTTGTGGTTGGAGTGAGAAACAGGTTCTTTGGTGTTTTCTGCGAAACGCTTTAGCAGCCCGTTGGTGCTAGTATGGAGTCAGGGGATGGATGAAGCGGAGAGCCCCGTTTGGAGTGAGGCTGCAAAGGGCATGCCAAGGGAAGTGTTCTGCTGTGCCAAGACTCGTGCTGCGCACGCTTTGTGGTTGGAGTGAGAAACAGGTTCTTTGGTGTTTTCTGCGAAACGCTTTAGCAGCCCGTTGGTGCTAGCATGGAGTCAGGGGATGGATGAAGCGTAGAGCCCCGTTTGGAGTGAGGCTGCAAAGGGCATGCCAAGGGAAGTGTTCTGCTGTGCCAAGACTCGTGCTGCGCACGCTTTGTGGTTGGAGTGAGAAACAGGTTCTTTGGTGTTTTCTGCGAAACGCTTTAGCCGCGCGTTGGTGCTAGTATGGAGTCAGGGGATGGATGAAGCGGAGAGCCCCGTTTGGAGTGAGGCTGCAAAGGGTATGCCAAGAGAAGTGTTCTGCTGTGCCAAGACTCGTGCTGCGCACGCTTTGTGGTTGGAGTGAGAAACAGGTTCCTTGGTGTTTTCTGCGAAACGCTTTAGCAGGCCGTTGGTGCTAGTATGGAGTCAGGGGATGGATGAAGCGGAGAGCCCCGTTTGGAGTGAGGCTGCAAAGGGTATGCCAAGAGAAGTGTTCTGCTGTGCCAAGACTCGTGCTGCGCACGCTTTGTGGTTGGAGTGAGAAACAGGTTCTTTGGTGCTTTCTGCGAAACGCTTTAGGAGCCTGTTGGTGCTAGTATGGAGTCAGGGGATGGATGAAGCGGAGAGCCCCGTTTGGAGTGAGGCTGCAAAGGGTATGCCAAGAGAAGTGTTCTGCTGTGCCAAGACTCGTGCTGCGCACGCTTTGTGGTTGGAGTGAGAAACAGGTTCTTTGGTGCTTTCTGCGAAACGCTTTAGGAGCCTGTTGGTGCTAGTATGGAGTTAGGGGATGGATGAAGCAGAGAGCCCCGTTTGGAGTGAGGCTGCAAAGGGCATGCCAAGGGAAGTGTTCTGCTGTGCCAAGACTCGTGCTGCGCACGCTTTGTGGTTGGAGTGAGAAACAGGTTCTTTGGTGTTTTCTGCGAAACGCTTTAGCAGCCCGTTGGTGCCAGTATGGAATTAGGGGATGGATGAAGAGGAGAGCCCCGTTTGGAGTGAGGCTGCAAAGGGCATGCCAAGGGAAGTGTTCTGCTGTGCCAAGACTCGTGCTGCGCACGCTTTGTGGTTGGAGTGAGAAACAGGTTCTTTGATGCTTTCTGCGAAACGCTTTAGGAGCCTGTTGGTGCTAGTATGGAGTTAGGGGATGGATGAAGCGGAGAGCCCCGTTTGGAGTGAGGCTGCAAAGGGCATGCCAAGGGAAGTGTTCTGCTGTGCCAAGACTCGTGCTGCGCACGCTTTGTGGTTGGAGTGAGAAACAGGTTCTTTGGTGTTTTCTGCGAAACGCTTTAGCAGCCCGTTGGTGCCAGTATGGAATTAGGGGATGGATGAAGCGGAGAGCCCCGTTTGGAGTGAGGCTGCAAAGGGCATGCCAAGGGAAGTGTTCTGCTGTGCCAAGACTCGTGCTGCGCACGCTTTGTGGTTGGAGTGAGAAACAGGTTCCTTGGTGTTTTCTGCGAAACGCTTTAGCAGCCTCTTGGTGCTAGTATGGAGTTAGGGGATGGATGAAGCGGAGAGCCCCGTTTGGAGTGAGGCTGCAAAGGGCATGCCAAGGGAAGTGTTCTGCTGTGCCAAGACTCGTGCTGCGCACGCTTTGTGGTTGGAGTGAGAAACAGGTTCCTTGGTGTTTTCTGCGAAACGCTTTAGCAGGCCGTTGGTGCTAGTATGGAGTCAGGGGATGGATGAAGCGGAGAGCCCCGTTTGGAGTGAGGCTGCAAAGGGTATGCCAAGAGAAGTGTTCTGCTGTGCCAAGACTCGTGCTGCGCACGCTTTGTGGTTGGAGTGAGAAACAGGTTCTTTGGTGCTTTCTGCGAAACGCTTTAGCAGCGCGTTGGTGCTAGTATGGAGTCAGTGGATGGATGAAGCGGAGAGCCCCGTTTGGAGTGAGGCTGCAAAGGGCATGCCAAGGGAAGTGTTCTGCTGTGCCAAGACTCGTGCTGCGCACGCTTTGTGGTTGGAGTGAGAAACAGGTTCCTTGGTGTTTTCTGCGAAACGCTTTAGCAGCCTCTTGGTGCTAGTATGGAGTCAGGGGATGGATGAAGCGTAGAGCCCCGTTTGGAGTGAGGCTGCAAAGGGCATGCCAAGGGAAGTGTTCTGCTGTGCCAAGACTCGTGCTGCGCACGCTTTGTGGTTGGAGTGAGAAACAGGTTCCTTGGTGTTTTCTGCGAAACGCTTTAGCAGCCCGTTGGTGCTAGTATGGAGTCAGGGGATGGATGAAGCGGAGAGCCCCGTTTGGAGTGAGGCTGCAAAGCGCATGCCAAGGGAAGTGTTTCGCTATGCCAAGACTCGTGCTGCGCACGCTTTGTGGTTGGAGTGAGAAACAGGTTCTTTGGTGTTTTCTGCGAAACGCTTTAGCAGCCCGTTGGTGCCAGTATGGAATTAGGGGATGGATGAAGAGGAGAGCCCCGTTTGGAGTGAGGCTGCAAAGGGCATGCCAAGGGAAGTGTTCTGCTGTGCCAAGACTCGTGCTGCGCACGCTTTGTGGTTGGAGTGAGAAACAGGTTCTTTGGTGTTTTCTGCGAAACGCTTTAGCAGCCCGTTGGTGCTAGTATGGAGTCAGGGGATGGATGAAGCGGAGAGCCCCGTTTGGAGTGAGGCTGCAAAGAGCATGCCAAGGGAAGTGTTCTGCTGTGCCAAGACTCGTGCTGCGCACGCTTTGTGGTTGGAGTGAGAAACAGGTTCTTTGGTGTTTTCTGCGAAACGCTTTAGCAGCGCGTTGGTGCTAGTATGGAGTCAGGGGATGGATGAAGCGGAGAGCCCCGTTTGGAGTGAGGCTGCAAAGGGCATGCCAAGAGAAGTGTTCTGCTGTGCCAAGACTCGTGCTGCGCACGCTTTGTGGTTGGAGTGAGAAACAGGTTCTTTGGTGCTTTCTGCGAAACGCTTTAGGAGCCTGTTGGTGCTAGTATGGAGTTAGGGGATGGATGAAGCAGAGAGCCCCGTTTGGAGTGAGGCTGCAAAGGGCATGCCAAGGGAAGTGTTCTGCTGTGCCAAGACTCGTGCTGCGCACGCTTTGTGGTTGGAGTGAGAAACAGGTTCTTTGGTGTTTTCTGCGAAACGCTTTAGCAGCGCGTTGGTGCTAGTATGGAGTCAGGGGATGGATGAAGCGGAGAGCCCCGTTTGGAGTGAGGCTGCAAAGCGTATGCCAAGAGAAGTGTTCTGCTGTGCCAAGACTCGTGCTGCGCATGCTTTATGGTTGGAGTGAGAAACAGGTTATTTGGTGCTTTCTGCGAAACGCTTTAGGAGCCTGTTGGTGCTAGTATGGAGTCAGTGGATGGATGAAGCGGAGAGCCCCGTTTGGAGTGAGGCTGCAAAGGGCATGCCAAGGGAAGTGTTCTGCTGTGCCAAGACTCGTGCTGCGCACGCTTTGTGGTTGGAGTGAGAAACAGGTTCCTTGGTGTTTTCTGCGAAACGCTTTAGCAGCCTCTTGGTGCTAGTATGGAGTCAGGGGATGGATGAAGCGTAGAGCCCCGTTTGGAGTGAGGCTGCAAAGGGCATGCCAAGGGAAGTGTTCTGCTGTGCCAAGACTCGTGCTGCGCACGCTTTGTGGTTGGAGTGAGAAACAGGTTCCTTGGTGTTTTCTGCGAAACGCTTTAGCAGCCCGTTGGTGCTAGTATGGAGTCAGGGGATGGATGAAGCGGAGAGCCCCGTTTGGAGTGAGGCTGCAAAGCGTATGCCAAGAGAAGTGTTCTGCTGTGCCAAGACTCGTGCTGCGCATGCTTTATGGTTGGAGTGAGAAACAGGTTCTTTGGTGCTTTCTGCGAAACGCTTTAGGAGCCTGTTGGTGCTAGTATGGAGTCAGTGGATGGATGAAGCGTAGAGCCCCGTTTGGAGTGAGGCTGCAAAGGGCATGCCAAGGGAAGTGTTCTGCTGTGCCAAGACTCGTGCTGCGCACGCTTTGTGGTTGGAGTGAGAAACAGGTTCCTTGGTGTTTTCTGCGAAACGCTTTAGCAGCCCGTTGGTGCTAGTATGGAGTCAGGGGATGGATGAAGCGGAGAGCCCCGTTTGGAGTGAGGCTGCAAAGCGCATGCCAAGGGAAGTGTTTCGCTATGCCAAGACTCGTGCTGCGCACGCTTTGTGGTTGGAGTGAGAAACAGGTTCTTTGGTGTTTTCTGCGAAACGCTTTAGCAGCCCGTTGGTGCCAGTATGGAATTAGGGGATGGATGAAGAGGAGAGCCCCGTTTGGAGTGAGGCTGCAAAGGGCATGCCAAGGGAAGTGTTCTGCTGTGCCAAGACTCGTGCTGCGCACGCTTTGTGGTTGGAGTGAGAAACAGGTTCTTTGGTGTTTTCTGCGAAACGCTTTAGCAGCCCGTTGGTGCTAGTATGGAGTCAGGGGATGGATGAAGCGGAGAGCCCCGTTTGGAGTGAGGCTGCAAAGAGCATGCCAAGGGAAGTGTTCTGCTGTGCCAAGACTCGTGCTGCGCACGCTTTGTGGTTGGAGTGAGAAACAGGTTCTTTGGTGTTTTCTGCGAAACGCTTTAGCAGCGCGTTGGTGCTAGTATGGAGTCAGGGGATGGATGAAGCGGAGAGCCCCGTTTGGAGTGAGGCTGCAAAGGGCATGCCAAGAGAAGTGTTCTGCTGTGCCAAGACTCGTGCTGCGCACGCTTTGTGGTTGGAGTGAGAAACAGGTTCTTTGGTGCTTTCTGCGAAACGCTTTAGGAGCCTGTTGGTGCTAGTATGGAGTTAGGGGATGGATGAAGCAGAGAGCCCCGTTTGGAGTGAGGCTGCAAAGGGCATGCCAAGGGAAGTGTTCTGCTGTGCCAAGACTCGTGCTGCGCACGCTTTGTGGTTGGAGTGAGAAACAGGTTCTTTGGTGTTTTCTGCGAAACGCTTTAGCAGCGCGTTGGTGCTAGTATGGAGTCAGGGGATGGATGAAGCGGAGAGCCCCGTTTGGAGTGAGGCTGCAAAGCGTATGCCAAGAGAAGTGTTCTGCTGTGCCAAGACTCGTGCTGCGCATGCTTTATGGTTGGAGTGAGAAACAGGTTCTTTGGTGCTTTCTGCGAAACGCTTTAGGAGCCTGTTGGTGCTAGTATGGAGTTAGGGGATGGATGAAGCGGAGAGCCCCGTTTGGAGTGAGGCTGCAAAGGGCATGCCAAGGGAAGTGTTCTGCTGTGCCAAGACTCGTGCTGCGCACGCTTTGTGGTTGGAGTGAGAAACAGGTTCTTTGGTGTTTTCTGCGAAACGCTTTAGCAGCCCGTTGGTGCCAGTATGGAATTAGGGGATGGATGAAGCGGAGAGCCCCGTTTGGAGTGAGGCTGCAAAGCGCATGCCAAGGGAAGTGTACTGCTATGCCAAGACTCGTGCTGCGCACGCTTTGTGGTTGGAGTGAGAAGCAGGTTCCTTGGTGTTTTCTGCGAAACGCTTTAGCAGCCTGTTGGTGCTAGTATGGAGTCAGGGGATGGATGAAGCGGAGAGCCCCGTTTGGAGTGAGGCTGCAAAGGGCATGCCAAGGGAAGTGTTCTGCTGTGCCAAGACTCGTGCTGCGCATGCTTTGTGGTTGGAGTGAGAAACAGGTTCTTTGGTGTTTTCTGCGAAACGCTTTAGCAGCGCGTTGGTCCTAGTATGGAGTCAGGGGATGGATGAAGCGGAGAGCCCCGTTTGGAGTGAGGCTGCAAAGGGTATGCCAAGAGAAGTGTTCTGCTGTGCCAAGACTCGTGCTGCGCACGCTTTGTGGTTGGAGTGAGAAACAGGTTCTTTGGTGCTTTCTGCGAAACGCTTTAGGAGCCTGTTGGTGCTAGTATGGAGTTAGGGGATGGATGAAGCAGAGAGCCCCGTTTGGAGTGAGGCTGCAAAGGGCATGCCAAGGGAAGTGTTCTGCTGTGCCAAGACTCGTGCTGCGCACGCTTTGTGGTTGGAGTGAGAAACAGGTTCTTTGGTGTTTTCTGCGAAACGCTTTAGCAGCCCGTTGGTGCCAGTATGGAATTAGGGGATGGATGAAGAGGAGAGCCCCGTTTGGAGTGAGGCTGCAAAGCGCATGCCAAGGGAAGTGTTCTGCTGTGCCAAGACTCGTGCTGCGCACGCTTTGTGGTTGGAGTGAGAAACAGGTTCTTTGGTGTTTTCTGCGAAACGCTTTAGCAGCCCGTTGGTGCTAGTATGGAGTCAGGGGATGGATGAAGCGGAGAGCCCCGTTTGGAGTGAGGCTGCAAAGGGCATGCCAAGGGAAGTGTTCTGCTGTGCCAAGACTCGTGCTGCGCACGCTTTGTGGTTGGAGTGAGAAACAGGTTCCTTGGTGTTTTCTGCGAAACGCTTTAGCCGCGCATTGGTGCTAGTATGGAGCCCGTTGGTGCTAGTATGGAGTTAGGGGATGGATGAAGCGTAGAGCCTCGTTTGGAGTGAGGCTGCAAAGGGCATGCCAAGGGAAGTGTTCTGCTGTGCCAAGACTCGTTCTGCGCACGCTTTGTGGTTGGAGTGAGAACAGGTTCTTTGGTGTTTTCTGCGAAACGCTTTAGCAGCCCGTTGGTGCTAGTATGGAGTCAGGGGATGGATGAAGCGGAGAGCCCCGTTTGGAGTGAGGCTGCAAAGGGTATGCCAAGAGAAGTGTTCTGCTGTGCCAAGACTCGTGCTGCGCACGCTTTGTGGTTGGAGTGAGAAACAGGTTCTTTGGTGTTTTCTGCGAAACGCTTTAGGAGCCCGTTGGTGCTAGTATGGAGTTAGGGGATGGATGAAGCAGAGAGCCCCGTTTGGAGTGAGGCTGCAAAGGGCATGCCAAGGGAAGTGTTCTGCTGTGCCAAGACTCGTGCTGCGCACGCTTTGTGGTTGGAGTGAGAAACAGGTTCCTTGGTGTTTTCTGCGAAACGCTTTAGCAGCCCGTTGGTGCTAGTATGGAGTCAGGGGATGGATGAAGCGGAGAGCCCCGTTTGGAGTGAGGCTGCAAAGGGCATGCCAAGGGAAGTGTTCTGCTGTGCCAAGACTCGTGCTGCGCACGCTTTGTGGTTGGAGTGAGAAACAGGTTCCTTGGTGTTTTCTGCGAAACGCTTTAGCAGGCCGTTGGTGCTAGTATGGAGTTAGGGGATGGATGAAGCGGAGAGCCCCGTTTGGAGTGAGGCTGCAAAGGGTATGCCAAGAGAAGTGTTCTGCTGTGCCAAGACTCGTGCTGCGCACGCTTTGTGGTTGGAGTGAGAAACAGGTTCTTTGGTGTTTTCTGCGAAACGCTTTAGGAGCCCGTTGGTGCTAGTATGGAGTTAGGGGATGGATGAAGCAGAGAGCCCCGTTTGGAGTGAGGCTGCAAAGGGCATGCCAAGGGAAGTGTTCTGCTGTGCCAAGACTCGTGCTGCGCACGCTTTGTGGTTGGAGTGAGAAACAGGTTCTTTGGTGTTTTCTGCGAAACGCTTTAGCAGCCCGTTGGTGCCAGTATGGAATTAGGGGATGGATGAAGAGGAGAGCCCCGTTTGGAGTGAGGCTGCAAAGGGCATGCCAAGGGAAGTGTTCTGCTGTGCCAAGACTCGTGCTGCGCACGCTTTGTGGTTGGAGTGAGAAACAGGTTCTTTGGTGTTTTCTGCGAAACGCTTTAGCAGCCCGTTGGTGCTAGTATGGAGTTAGGGGATGGATGAAGCGGAGAGCCTCGTTTGGAGTGAGGCTGCAAAGGGCATGCCAAGGGAAGTGTTCTGCTGTGCCAAGACTCGTGCTGCGCACGCTTTGTGGTTGGAGTGAGAACAGGTTCTTTGGTGTTTTCTGCGAAACGCTTTAGCAGCCCGTTGGTGCTAGTATGGAGTCAGGGGATGGATGAAGCGGAGAGCCCCGTTTGGAGTGAGGCTGCAAAGGGTATGCCAAGAGAAGTGTTCTGCTGTGCCAAGACTCGTGCTGCGCACGCTTTGTGGTTGGAGTGAGAACAGGTTCTTTGGTGTTTTCTGCGAAACGCTTTAGGAGCCCGTTGGTGCTAGTATGGAGTTAGGGGATGGATGAAGCAGAGAGCCCCGTTTGGAGTGAGGCTGCAAAGGGCATGCCAAGGGAAGTGTTCTGCTGTGCCAAGACTCGTGCTGCGCACGCTTTGTGGTTGGAGTGAGAAACAGGTTCTTTGGTGTTTTCTGCGAAACGCTTTAGCAGCCCGTTGGTGCCAGTATGGAATTAGGGGATGGATGAAGCGGAGAGCCCCGTTTGGAGTGAGGCTGCAAAGGGCATGCCAAGGGAAGTGTTCTGCTGTGCCAAGACTCGTGCTGCGCACGCTTTGTGGTTGGAGTGAGAAACAGGTTCCTTGGTGTTTTCTGCGAAACGCTTTAGCCGCGCATTGGTGCTAGTATGGAGTCAGGGGATGGATGAAGCGGAGAGCCCCGTTTGGAGTGAGGCTGCAAAGGGCATGCCAAGGGAAGTGTTCTGCTGTGCCAAGACTCGTGCTGCGCACGCTTTGTGGTTGGAGTGAGAAACAGGTTCCTTGGTGTTTTCTGCGAAACGCTTTAGCAGCCCGTTGGTGCTAGTATGGAGTCAGGGGATGGATGAAGCGGAGAGCCCCGTTTGGAGTGAGGCTGCAAAGGGCATGCCAAGGGAAGTGTTCTGCTGTGCCAAGACTCGTGCTGCGCACGCTTTGTGGTTGGAGTGAGAAACAGGTTCTTTGGTGTTTTCTGCGAAACGCTTTAGCAGCGCGTTGGTGCTAGTATGGAGTCAGGGGATGGATGAAGCGGAGAGCCCCGTTTGGAGTGAGGCTGCAAAGGGTATGCCAAGAGAAGTGTTCTGCTGTGCCAAGACTCGTGCTGCGCACGCTTTGTGGTTGGAGTGAGAAACAGGTTCCTTGGTGTTTTCTGCGAAACGCTTTAGCAGGCCGTTGGTGCTAGTATGGAGTCAGGGGATGGATGAAGCGGAGAGCCCCGTTTGGAGTGAGGCTGCAAAGGGTATGCCAAGAGAAGTGTTCTGCTGTGCCAAGACTCGTGCTGCGCACGCTTTGTGGTTGGAGTGAGAAACAGGTTCTTTGGTGTTTTCTGCGAAACGCTTTAGGAGCCCGTTGGTGCTAGTATGGAGTTAGGGGATGGATGAAGCGGAGAGCCTCGTTTGGAGTGAGGCTGCAAAGGGTATGCCAAGGGAAGTGTTCTGCTGTGCCAAGACTCGTGCTGCGCACGCTTTGTGGTTGGAGTGAGAACAGGTTCTTTGGTGTTTTCTGCGAAACGCTTTAGCAGCCCGTTGGTGCTAGTATGGAGTCAGGGGATGGATGAAGCGGAGAGCCCCGTTTGGAGTGAGGCTGCAAAGGGTATGCCAAGAGAAGTGTTCTGCTGTGCCAAGACTCGTGCTGCGCACGCTTTGTGGTTGGAGTGAGAAACAGGTTCTTTGGTGTTTTCTGCGAAACGCTTTAGGAGCCCGTTGGTGCTAGTATGGAGTTAGGGGATGGATGAAGCAGAGAGCCCCGTTTGGAGTGAGGCTGCAAAGGGCATGCCAAGGGAAGTGTTCTGCTGTGCCAAGACTCGTGCTGCGCATGCTTTGTGGTTGGAGTGAGAAACAGGTTCTTTGGTGTTTTCTGCGAAACGCTTTAGCAGCCCGTTGGTGCCAGTATGGAATTAGGGGATGGATGAAGAGGAGAGCCCCGTTTGGAGTGAGGCTGCAAAGGGCATGCCAAGGGAAGTGTTCTGCTGTGCCAAGACTCGTGCTGCGCACGCTTTGTGGTTGGAGTGAGAAACAGGTTCTTTGGTGTTTTCTGCGAAACGCTTTAGCCGCGCGTTGGTGCTAGAATGGAGTCAGGGGATGGATGAAGCGGAGAGCCCTGTTTGGAGTGAGGCTGCAAAGGGTATGCCAAGAGAAGTGTTCTGCTGTGCCAAGACTCGTGCTGCGCACGCTTTGTGGTTGGAGTGAGAAACAGGTTCCTTGGTGTTTTCTGCGAAACGCTTTAGCAGGCCGTTGGTGCTAGTATGGAGTCAGGGGATGGATGAAGCGGAGAGCCCCGTTTGGAGTGAGGCTGCAAAGGGTATGCCAAGAGAAGTGTTCTGCTGTGCCAAGACTCGTGCTGCGCACGCTTTGTGGTTGGAGTGAGAAACAGGTTCTTTGGTGCTTTCTGCGAAACGCTTTAGGGGCCTGTTGGTGCTAGTATGGAGTTAGGGGATGGATGAAGCGGAGAGCCCCGTTTGGAGTGAGGCTGCAAAGGGTATGCCAAGAGAAGTGTTCTGCTGTGCCAAGACTCGTGCTGCGCACGCTTTGTGGTTGGAGTGAGAAACAGGTTCTTTGGTGCTTTCTGCGAAACGCTTTAGGAGCCTGTTGGTGCTAGTATGGAGTTAGGGGATGGATGAAGCGGAGAGCCCCGTTTGGAGTGAGGCTGCAAAGGGCATGCCAAGGGAAGTGTTCTGCTGTGCCAAGACTCGTGCTGCGCACGCTTTGTGGTTGGAGTGAGAAACAGGTTCTTTGGTGTTTTCTGCGAAACGCTTTAGCAGGCCGTTGGTGCCAGTATGGAATTAGGGGATGGATGAAGCGGAGAGCCCCGTTTGGAGTGAGGCTGCAAAGGGCATGCCAAGGGAAGTGTTCTGCTGTGCCAAGACTCGTGCTGCGCACGCTTTGTGGTTGGAGTGAGAAACAGGTTCTTTGGTGTTTTCTGCGAAACGCTTTAGCAGCCCGTTGGTGCTAGCATGAAGTCAGGGGATGGATGAAGCGGAGAGCCCCGTTTGGAGTGAGGCTGCAAAGGGCATGCCAAGGGAAGTGTTCTGCTGTGCCAAGACTCGTGCTGCGCACGCTTTGTGGTTGGAGTGAGAAACAGGTTCTTTGGTGTTTTCTGCGAAACGCTTTAGCAGGCCGTTGGTGCTAGTATGGAGTCAGGGGATGGATGAAGCGGAGAGCCCCGTTTGGAGTGAGGCTGCAAAGGGTATGCCAAGGGAAGTGTTCTGCTGTGCCAAGACTCGTGCTGCGCACGCTTTGTGGTTGGAGTGAGAAACAGGTTCCTTGGTGTTTTCTGCGAAACGCTTTAGCAGGCCGTTGGTGCTAGTATGGAGTCAGGGGATGGATGAAGCGGAGAGCCCCGTTTGGAGTGAGGCTGCAAAGGGTATGCCAAGGGAAGTGTTCTGCTGTGCCAAGACTCGTGCTGCGCACGCTTTGTGGTTGGAGTGAGAAACAGGTTCTTTGGTGCTTTCTGCGAAACGCTTTAGGGGCCTGTTGGTGCTAGTATGGAGTTAGGGGATGGATGAAGCGGAGAGCCCCGTTTGGAGTGAGGCTGCAAAGGGTATGCCAAGAGAAGTGTTCTGCTGTGCCAAGACTCGTGCTGCGCACGCTTTGTGGTTGGAGTGAGAAACAGGTTCTTTGGTGCTTTCTGCGAAACGCTTTAGGAGCCTGTTGGTGCTAGTATGGAGTTAGGGGATGGATGAAGCGGAGAGCCCCGTTTGGAGTGAGGCTGCAAAGGGCATGCCAAGGGAAGTGTTCTGCTGTGCCAAGACTCGTGCTGCGCACGCTTTGTGGTTGGAGTGAGAAACAGGTTCTTTGGTGTTTTCTGCGAAACGCTTTAGCAGGCCGTTGGTGCCAGTATGGAATTAGGGGATGGATGAAGCGGAGAGCCCCGTTTGGAGTGAGGCTGCAAAGGGCATGCCAAGGGAAGTGTTCTGCTGTGCCAAGACTCGTGCTGCGCACGCTTTGTGGTTGGAGTGAGAAACAGGTTCTTTGGTGTTTTCTGCGAAACGCTTTAGCAGCCCGTTGGTGCTAGCATGAAGTCAGGGGATGGATGAAGCGGAGAGCCCCGTTTGGAGTGAGGCTGCAAAGGGCATGCCAAGGGAAGTGTTCTGCTGTGCCAAGACTCGTGCTGCGCACGCTTTGTGGTTGGAGTGAGAAACAGGTTCTTTGGTGTTTTCTGCGAAACGCTTTAGCAGGCCGTTGGTGCTAGTATGGAGTCAGGGGATGGATGAAGCGGAGAGCCCCGTTTGGAGTGAGGCTGCAAAGGGTATGCCAAGGGAAGTGTTCTGCTGTGCCAAGACTCGTGCTGCGCACGCTTTGTGGTTGGAGTGAGAAACAGGTTCCTTGGTGTTTTCTGCGAAACGCTTTAGCAGGCCGTTGGTGCTAGTATGGAGTCAGGGGATGGATGAAGCGGAGAGCCCCGTTTGGAGTGAGGCTGCAAAGGGTATGCCAAGGGAAGTGTTCTGCTGTGCCAAGACTCGTGCTGCGCACGCTTTGTGGTTGGAGTGAGAAACAGGTTCTTTGGTGCTTTCTGCGAAACGCTTTAGGGGCCTGTTGGTGCTAGTATGGAGTTAGGGGATGGATGAAGCGGAGAGCCCCGTTTGGAGTGAGGCTGCAAAGGGTATGCCAAGAGAAGTGTTCTGCTGTGCCAAGACTCGTGCTGCGCACGCTTTGTGGTTGGAGTGAGAAACAGGTTCTTTGGTGCTTTCTGCGAAACGCTTTAGGAGCCTGTTGGTGCTAGTATGGAGTTAGGGGATGGATGAAGCGGAGAGCCCCGTTTGGAGTGAGGCTGCAAAGGGCATGCCAAGGGAAGTGTTCTGCTGTGCCAAGACTCGTGCTGCGCACGCTTTGTGGTTGGAGTGAGAAACAGGTTCTTTGGTGTTTTCTGCGAAACGCTTTAGCAGCCCGTTGGTGCCAGTATGGAATTAGGGGATGGATGAAGCGGAGAGCCCCGTTTGGAGTGAGGCTGCAAAGGGCATGCCAAGGGAAGTGTTCTGCTGTGCCAAGACTCGTGCTGCGCACGCTTTGTGGTTGGAGTGAGAAACAGGTTCCTTGGTGTTTTCTGCGAAACGCTTTAGCAGCCTGTTGGTGCTAGTATGGAGTCAGGGGATGGATGAAGCGTAGAGCCCCGTTTGGAGTGAGGCTGCAAAGGGCATGCCAAGGGAAGTGTTCTGCTGTGCCAAGACTCGTGCTGCGCACGCTTTGTGGTTGGAGTGAGAAACAGGTTCTTTGGTGTTTTCTGCGAAACGCTTTAGCAGCGCGTTGGTGCTAGTATGGAATTAGGGGATGGATGAAGCGGAGAGCCCCGTTTGGAGTGAGGCTGCAAAGGGCATGCCAAGGGAAGTGTTCTGCTGTGCCAAGACTCGTGCTGCGCACGCTTTGTGGTTGGAGTGAGAAACAGGTTCTTTGGTGCTTTCTGTGAAATGCTTTAGCAGGCCGTTGGTGCCAGTATGGAATTAGGGGATGGATGAAGCGGAGAGCCCCGTTTGGAGTGAGGCTGCAAAGGGCATGCCAAGGGAAGTGTTCTGCTGTGCCAAGACTCGTGCTGCGCACGCTTTGTGGTTGGAGTGAGAAACAGGTTCTTTGGTGTTTTCTGCGAAACGCTTTAGCAGCCCGTTGGTGCTAGTATGGAGTCAGGGGATGGATGAAGCGGAGAGCCCCGTTTGGAGTGAGGCTGCAAAGGGCATGCCAAGGGAAGTGTTCTGCTGTGCCAAGACTCGTGCTGCGCACGCTTTGTGGTTGGAGTGAGAAACAGGTTCTTTGGTGTTTTCTGCGAAACGCTTTAGCAGCGCGTTGGTGCTAGTATGGAGTCAGGGGATGGATGAAGCAGAGAGCCCCGTTTGGAGTGAGGCTGCAAAGGGCATGCCAAGAGAAGTGTTCTGCTGTGCCAAGACTCGTGCTGCGCACGCTTTGTGGTTGGAGTGAGAAACAGGTTCCTTGGTGCTTTCTGCGAAACGCTTTAGGAGCCTGTTGGTGCTAGTATGGAGTTAGGGGATGGATGAAGCGGAGAGCCCCGTTTGGAGTGAGGCTGCAAAGGGCATGCCAGGGGAAGTGTTCTGCTGTGCCAAGACTCGTGCTGCGCACGCTTTGTGGTTGGAGTGAGAAACAGGTTCTTTGGTGTTTTCTGCGAAACGCTTTAGCAGCCCGTTGGTGCTAGTATGGAGTCAGGGGATGGATGAAGCGGAGAGCCCCGTTTGGAGTGAGGCTGCAAAGGGCATGCCAAGGGAAGTGTTCTGCTGTGCCAAGACTCGTGCTGCGCACGCTTTGTGGTTGGAGTGAGAAACAGGTTCTTTGGTGTTTTCTGCGAAACGCTTTAGCAGGCCGTTGGTGCTAGTATGGAATTAGGGGATGGATGAAGCGGAAAGCCCCGTTTGGAGTGAGGCTGCAAAGGGCATGCCAAGGGAAGTGTTCTGCTGTGCCAAGACTCGTGCTGCGCACGCTTTGTGGTTGGAGTGAGAAACAGGTTCCTTGGTGTTTTCTGCGAAACGCTTTAGCAGCCCGTTGGTGCTAGTATGGAGTCAGGGGATGGATGAAGCGGAGAGCCCCGTTTGGAGTGAGGCTGCAAAGGGCATGCCAAGGGAAGTGTTCTGCTGTGCCAAGACTCGTGCTGCGCACGCTTTGTGGTTGGAGTGAGAAACAGGTACCTTGGTGTTTTCTGCGAAACGCTTTAGCAGCCCGTTGGTGCTAGTATGGAGTCAGGGGATGGATGAAGCGGAGAGCCCCGTTTGGAGTGAGGCTGCAAAGGGCATGCCAAGGGAAGTGTTCTGCTGTGCCAAGACTCGTGCTGCGCACGCTTTGTGGTTGGAGTGAGAAACAGGTTCTTTGGTGTTTTCTGCGAAACGCTTTAGCAGCGCGTTGGTGCTAGTATGGAGTCAGGGGATGGATGAAGCGGAGAGCCCCGTTTGGAGTGAGGCTGCAAAGGGCATGCCAAGAGAAGTGTTCTGCTGTGCCAAGACTCGTGCTGCGCACGCTTTGTGGTTGGAGTGAGAAAGAGGTTCTTTGGGATTTTCTGCGAAACGCTTTAGCAGCCCATTGGTGCTAGTATGGAGTCAGGGGATGGATGAAGCGGAGAGCCCCGTTTGGAGTGAGGCTGCAAAGGGCATGCCAAGGGAGGTGTGCTGCTGTGCCAAGACTCGTGCTGCGCACGCTTTGTGGTTGGAGTGAGAAACAGGTTCTTTGGTGTTTTCTGCGAAACGCTTTAGCAGTCCGTTGGTGCCAGTATGGAATTAGGGGATGGATGAAGAGGAGAGCCCCGTTTGGAGTGAGGCTGCAAAGGGCATGCCAAGGGAAGTGTTCTGCTGTGCCAAGACTCGTGCTGCGCGCGCTTTGTGGTTGGAGTGAGAAACAGGTTCTTTGGTGTTTTCTGCGAAACGCATTAGCAGCCCGTTGGTGCTAGTATGGAGTCAGGGGATGGATGAAGCGGAGAGCCCCGTTTGGAGTGAGGCTGCAAAGGGCATGCCAAGGGAAGTGTTCTGCTGTGCCAAGACTCGTGCTGCGCACGCTTTGTGGTTGGAGTGAGAAACAGGTTCTTTGGTGTTTTCTGCGAAACGCTTTAGCAGCGCGTTGGTGCTAGTATGGAGTCAGGGGATGGATGAAGCGGAGAGCCCCATTTGGAGTGAGGCTGCAAAGGGCATGCCAAGAGAAGTGTTCTGCTGTGCCAAGACTTGTGCTGCGCACGCTTTGTGGTTGGAGTGAGAAACAGGTTCCTTGGTGCTTTCTGCGAAACGCTTTAGAAGCCTGTTGGTGCTAGTATGGAGTTAGGGGATGGATGAAGCGGAGAGCCCCGTTTGGAGTGAGGCTGCAAAGGGCATGCCAGGGGAAGTGTTCTGCTGTGCCAAGACTCGTGCTGCGCACGCTTTGTGGTTGGAGTGAGAAACAGGTTCTTTGGTGTTTTCTGCGAAACGCTTTAGCAGCCCGTTGGTGCTAGTATGGAACCAGGGGATGGATGAAGCGGAGAGCCCCGTTTGGAGTGAGGCTGCAAAGGGCATGCCAAGGGAAGTGTTCTGCTGTGCCAAGACTCGTGCTGCGCACGCTTTGTGGTTGGAGTGAGAAACAGGTTCTTTGGTGTTTTCTGCGAAACGCTTTAGCAGGCCGTTGGTGCTAGTATGGAATTAGGGGATGGATGAAGCGGAAAGCCCCGTTTGGAGTGAGGCTGCAAAGGGCATGCCAAGGGAAGTGTTCTGCTGTGCCAAGACTCGTGCTGCGCACGCTTTGTGGTTGGAGTGAGAAACAGGTTCCTTGGTGTTTTCTGCGAAACGCTTTAGCAGCCCGTTGGTGCTAGTATGGAGTCAGGGGATGGATGAAGCGGAGAGCCCCGTTTGGAGTGAGGCTGCAAAGGGCATGCCAAGGGAAGTGTTCTGCTGTGCCAAGACTCGTGCTGCGCACGCTTTGTGGTTGGAGTGAGAAACAGGTTCTTTGGTGTTTTCTGCGAAACGCTTTAGCAGCCCGTTGGTGCCAGTATGGAATTAGGGGATGGATGAAGCGGAGAGCCCCGTTTGGAGTGAGGCTGCAAAGGGCATGCCAAGGGAAGTGTTCTGCTGTGCCAAGACTCGTGCTGCGCACGCTTTGTGGTTGGAGTGAGAAACAGGTTCCTTGGTGTTTTCTGCGAAACGCTTTAGCAGCCCGTTGGTGCTAGTATGGAGTCAGGGGATGGATGAAGCGGAGAGCCCCGTTTGGAGTGAGGCTGCAAAGGGCATGCCAAGGGAAGTGTTCTGCTGTGCCAAGACTCGTGCTGCGCACGCTTTGTGGTTGGAGTGAGAAGCAGGTTCCTTGGTGTTTTCTGCGAAACGCTTTAGCAGCCTGTTGGTGCTAGTATGGAGTCAGGGGATGGATGAAGCGGAGAGCCCCGTTTGGAGTGAGGCTGCAAAGGGCATGCCAAGGGAAGTGTTCTGCTGTGCCAAGACTCGTGCTGCGCATGCTTTGTGGTTGGAGTGAGAAACAGGTTCTTTGGTGTTTTCTGCGAAACGCTTTAGCAGCGCGTTGGTGCTAGTATGGAGTCAGCGGATGGATGAAGCGGAGAGCCCCGTTTGGAGTGAGGCTGCAAAGGGTATGCCAAGAGAAGTGTTCTGCTGTGCCAAGACTCGTGCTGCGCACGCTTTGTGGTTGGAGTGAGAAACAGGTTCTTTGGTGCTTTCTGCGAAACGCTTTAGGAGCCTGTTGGTGCTAGTATGGAGTTAGGGGATGGATGAAGCAGAGAGCCCCGTTTGGAGTGAGGCTGCAAAGGGCATGCCAAGGGAAGTGTTCTGCTGTGCCAAGACTCGTGCTGCGCACGCTTTGTGGTTGGAGTGAGAAACAGGTTCTTTGGTGTTTTCTGCGAAACGCTTTAGCAGCGCGTTGGTGCTAGTATGGAGTCAGGGGATGGATGAAGCGGAGAGCCCCGTTTGGAGTGAGGCTGCAAAGGGTATGCCAAGAGAAGTGTTCTGCTGTGCCAAGACTCGTGCTGCGCACGCTTTGTGGTTGGAGTGAGAAACAGGTTCTTTGGTGTTTTCTGCGAAACGCTTTAGGAGCCCGTTGGTGCTAGTATGGAGTTAGGGGATGGATGAAGCAGAGAGCCCCGTTTGGAGTGAGGCTGCAAAGCGCATGCCAAGGGAAGTGTTCTGCTGTGCCAAGACTCGTGCTGCGCACGCTTTGTGGTTGGAGTGAGAAACAGGTTCTTTGGTGTTTTCTGCGAAACGCTTTAGCAGCGCGTTGGTGCTAGTATGGAATTAGGGGATGGATGAAGCGGAGAGCCCCGTTTGGAGTGAGGCTGCAAAGGGCATGCCAAGGGAAGTGTTCTGCTGTGCCAAGACTCGTGCTGCGCACGCTTTGTGGTTGGAGTGAGAAACAGGTTCTTTGGTGTTTTCTGCGAAACGCTTTAGCAGCGCGTTGGTGCTAGTATGGAATTAGGGGATGGATGAAGCGGAGAGCCCCGTTTGGAGTGAGGCTGCAAAGGGCATGCCAAGGGAAGTGTTCTGCTGTGCCAAGACTCGTGCTGCGCACGCTTTGTGGTTGGAGTGAGAAACAGGTTCTTTGGTGCTTTCTGTGAAATGCTTTAGCAGGCCGTTGGTGCCAGTATGGAATTAGGGGATGGATGAAGCGGAGAGCCCCGTTTGGAGTGAGGCTGCAAAGGGCATGCCAAGGGAAGTGTTCTGCTGTGCCAAGACTCGTGCTGCGCACGCTTTGTGGTTGGAGTGAGAAACAGGTTCTTTGGTGTTTTCTGCGAAACGCTTTAGCAGCCCGTTGGTGCTAGTATGGAGTCAGGGGATGGATGAAGCGGAGAGCCCCGTTTGGAGTGAGGCTGCAAAGGGCATGCCAAGGGAAGTGTTCTGCTGTGCCAAGACTCGTGCTGCGCACGCTTTGTGGTTGGAGTGAGAAACAGGTTCTTTGGTGTTTTCTGCGAAACGCTTTAGCAGCGCGTTGGTGCTAGTATGGAGTCAGGGGATGGATGAAGCAGAGAGCCCCGTTTGGAGTGAGGCTGCAAAGGGCATGCCAAGAGAAGTGTTCTGCTGTGCCAAGACTCGTGCTGCGCACGCTTTGTGGTTGGAGTGAGAAACAGGTTCCTTGGTGCTTTCTGCGAAACGCTTTAGGAACCTGTTGGTGCTAGTATGGAGTTAGGGGATGGATGAAGCGGAGAGCCCCGTTTGGAGTGAGGCTGCAAAGGGCATGCCAGGGGAAGTGTTCTGCTGTGCCAAGACTCGTGCTGCGCACGCTTTGTGGTTGGAGTGAGAAACAGGTTCTTTGGTGTTTTCTGCGAAACGCTTTAGCAGCCCGTTGGTGCTAGTATGGAACCAGGGGATGGATGAAGCGGAGAGCCCCGTTTGGAGTGAGGCTGCAAAGGGCATGCCAAGGGAAGTGTTCTGCTGTGCCAAGACTCGTGCTGCGCACGCTTTGTGGTTGGAGTGAGAAACAGGTTCTTTGGTGTTTTCTGCGAAACGCTTTAGCAGGCCGTTGGTGCTAGTATGGAATTAGGGGATGGATGAAGCGGAAAGCCCCGTTTGGAGTGAGGCTGCAAAGGGCATGCCAAGGGAAGTGTTCTGCTGTGCCAAGACTCGTGCTGCGCACGCTTTGTGGTTGGAGTGAGAAACAGGTTCCTTGGTGTTTTCTGCGAAACGCTTTAGCAGCCCGTTGGTGCTAGTATGGAGTCAGGGGATGGATGAAGCGGAGAGCCCCGTTTGGAGTGAGGCTGCAAAGGGCATGCCAAGGGAAGTGTTCTGCTGTGCCAAGACTCGTGCTGCGCACGCTTTGTGGTTGGAGTGAGAAACAGGTTCTTTGGTGTTTTCTGCGAAACGCTTTAGCAGCGCGTTGGTGCTAGTATGGAGTCAGGGGATGGATGAAGCGGAGAGCCCCGTTTGGAGTGAGGCTGCAAAGGGCATGCCAAGAGAAGTGTTCTGCTGTGCCAAGACTCGTGCTGCGCACGCTTTGTGGTTGGAGTGAGAAAGAGGTTCTTTGGGATTTTCTGCGAAACGCTTTAGCAGCCCATTGGTGCTAGTATGGAGTCAGGGGATGGATGAAGCGGAGAGCCCCGTTTGGAGTGAGGCTGCAAAGGGCATGCCAAGGGAGGTGTGCTGCTGTGCCAAGACTCGTGCTGCGCACGCTTTGTGGTTGGAGTGAGAAACAGGTTCTTTGGTGTTTTCTGCGAAACGCTTTAGCAGTCCGTTGGTGCCAGTATGGAATTAGGGGATGGATGAAGAGGAGAGCCCCGTTTGGAGTGAGGCTGCAAAGGGCATGCCAAGGGAAGTGTTCTGCTGTGCCAAGACTCGTGCTGCGCGCGCTTTGTGGTTGGAGTGAGAAACAGGTTCTTTGGTGTTTTCTGCGAAACGCATTAGCAGCCCGTTGGTGCTAGTATGGAGTCAGGGGATGGATGAAGCGGAGAGCCCCGTTTGGAGTGAGGCTGCAAAGGGCATGCCAAGGGAAGTGTTCTGCTGTGCCAAGACTCGTGCTGCGCACGCTTTGTGGTTGGAGTGAGAAACAGGTTCTTTGGTGTTTTCTGCGAAACGCTTTAGCAGCGCGTTGGTGCTAGTATGGAGTCAGGGGATGGATGAAGCGGAGAGCCCCGTTTGGAGTGAGGCTGCAAAGGGCATGCCAAGAGAAGTGTTCTGCTGTGCCAAGACTCGTGCTGCGCACGCTTTGTGGTTGGAGTGAGAAACAGGTTCCTTGGTGCTTTCTGCGAAACGCTTTAGGAGCCTATTGGTGCTAGTATGGAGTTAGGGGATGGATGAAGCGGAGAGCCCCGTTTGGAGTGAGGCTGCAAAGGGCATGCCAGGGGAAGTGTTCTGCTGTGCCAAGACTCGTGCTGCGCACGCTTTGTGGTTGGAGTGAGAAACAGGTTCTTTGGTGTTTTCTGCGAAACGCTTTAGCAGCCCGTTGGTGCTAGTATGGAACCAGGGGATGGATGAAGCGGAGAGCCCCGTTTGGAGTGAGGCTGCAAAGGGCATGCCAAGGGAAGTGTTCTGCTGTGCCAAGACTCGTGCTGCGCACACTTTGCGGTGGGAGTGAGAAACAGGTTCGTTTGTGTTTTCTGCGAAACGCTTTAGCAGCACATTTCGCTAGTATGGAGTTAGGGGATGGATGAAGCGGAGAGCCCCGTTTGGAGTGAGGCTGCAAAGGGCATGCCAAGGGAAGTGTTCTGCTGTGCCAAGACTCGTGCTGCGCACGCTTTGTGGTTGGAGTGAGAAACAGGTTCCTTGGTGTTTTCTGCGAAACGCTTTAGCAGCCCGTTGGTGCTAGTATGGAGTCAGGGGATGGATGAAGCGGAGAGCCCCGTTTGGAGTGAGGCTGCAAAGGGCATGCCAAGGGAAGTGTTCTGCTGTGCCAAGACTCGTGCTGCGCACGCTTTGTGGTTGGAGTGAGAAACAGGTTCTTTGGTGTTTTCTGCGAAACGCTTTAGCAGCCCGTTGGTGCCAGTATGGAATTAGGGGATGGATGAAGCGGAGAGCCCCGTTTGGAGTGAGGCTGCAAAGGGCATGCCAAGGGAAGTGTTCTGCTGTGCCAAGACTCGTGCTGCGCACGCTTTGTGGTTGGAGTGAGAAACAGGTTCCTTGGTGTTTTCTGCGAAACGCTTTAGCAGCCCGTTGGTGCTAGTATGGAGTCAGGGGATGGATGAAGCGGAGAGCCCCGTTTGGAGTGAGGCTGCAAAGGGCATGCCAAGGGAAGTGTTCTGCTGTGCCAAGACTCGTGCTGCGCACGCTTTGTGGTTGGAGTGAGAAGCAGGTTCCTTGGTGTTTTCTGCGAAACGCTTTAGCAGCCTGTTGGTGCTAGTATGGAGTCAGGGGATGGATGAAGCGGAGAGCCCCGTTTGGAGTGAGGCTGCAAAGGGCATGCCAAGGGAAGTGTTCTGCTGTGCCAAGACTCGTGCTGCGCATGCTTTGTGGTTGGAGTGAGAAACAGGTTCTTTGGTGTTTTCTGCGAAACGCTTTAGCAGCGCGTTGGTGCTAGTATGGAGTCAGCGGATGGATGAAGCGGAGAGCCCCGTTTGGAGTGAGGCTGCAAAGGGTATGCCAAGAGAAGTGTTCTGCTGTGCCAAGACTCGTGCTGCGCACGCTTTGTGGTTGGAGTGAGAAACAGGTTCTTTGGTGCTTTCTGCGAAACGCTTTAGGAGCCTGTTGGTGCTAGTATGGAGTTAGGGGATGGATGAAGCAGAGAGCCCCGTTTGGAGTGAGGCTGCAAAGGGCATGCCAAGGGAAGTGTTCTGCTGTGCCAAGACTCGTGCTGCGCACGCTTTGTGGTTGGAGTGAGAAACAGGTTCTTTGGTGTTTTCTGCGAAACGCTTTAGCAGCGCGTTGGTGCTAGTATGGAGTCAGCAGATGGATGAAGCGGAGAGCCCCGTTTGGAGTGAGGCTGCAAAGGGTATGCCAAGAGAAGTGTTCTGCTGTGCCAAGACTCGTGCTGCGCACGCTTTGTGGTTGGAGTGAGAAACAGGTTCTTTGGTGTTTTCTGCGAAACGCTTTAGGAGCCCGTTGGTGCTAGTATGGAGTTAGGGGATGGATGAAGCAGAGAGCCCCGTTTGGAGTGAGGCTGCAAAGGGCATGCCAAGGGAAGTGTTCTGCTGTGCCAAGACTCGTGCTGCGCACGCTTTGTGGTTGGAGTGAGAAACAGGTTCTTTGGTGTTTTCTGCGAAACGCTTTAGCAGCCCGTTGGTGCCAGTATGGAATTAGGGGATGGATGAAGCGGAGAGCCCCGTTTGGAGTGAGGCTGCAAAGGGCATGCCAAGGGAAGTGTTCTGCTGTGCCAAGACTCGTGCTGCGCACGCTTTGTGGTTGGAGTGAGAAACAGGTTCCTTGGTGTTTTCTGCGAAACGCTTTAGCCGCGCATTGGTGCTAGTATGGAGTCAGGGGATGGATGAAGCGGAGAGCCCCGTTTGGAGTGAGGCTGCAAAGGGCATGCCAAGGGAAGTGTTCTGCTGTGCCAAGACTCGTGCTGCGCACGCTTTGTGGTTGGAGTGAGAAACAGGTTCCTTGGTGTTTTCTGCGAAACGCTTTAGCAGCCCGTTGGTGCTAGTATGGAGTCAGGGGATGGATGAAGCGGAGAGCCCCGTTTGGAGTGAGGCTGCAAAGGGCATGCCAAGGGAAGTGTTCTGCTGTGCCAAGACTCGTGCTGCGCACGCTTTGTGGTTGGAGTGAGAAACAGGTTCTTTGGTGTTTTCTGCGAAACGCTTTAGCAGCGCGTTGGTGCTAGTATGGAGTCAGGGGATGGATGAAGCGGAGAGCCCCGTTTGGAGTGAGGCTGCAAAGGGTATGCCAAGAGAAGTGTTCTGCTGTGCCAAGACTCGTGCTGCGCACGCTTTGTGGTTGGAGTGAGAAACAGGTTCCTTGGTGTTTTCTGCGAAACGCTTTAGCAGGCCGTTGGTGCTAGTATGGAGTCAGGGGATGGATGAAGCGGAGAGCCCCGTTTGGAGTGAGGCTGCAAAGGGTATGCCAAGAGAAGTGTTCTGCTGTGCCAAGACTCGTGCTGCGCACGCTTTGTGGTTGGAGTGAGAAACAGGTTCTTTGGTGTTTTCTGCGAAACGCTTTAGGAGCCCGTTGGTGCTAGTATGGAGTTAGGGGATGGATGAAGCGGAGAGCCTCGTTTGGAGTGAGGCTGCAAAGGGCATGCCAAGGGAAGTGTTCTGCTGTGCCAAGACTCGTGCTGCGCACGCTTTGTGGTTGGAGTGAGAACAGGTTCTTTGGTGTTTTCTGCGAAACGCTTTAGCAGCCCGTTGGTGCTAGTATGGAGTCAGGGGATGGATGAAGCGGAGAGCCCCGTTTGGAGTGAGGCTGCAAAGGGCATGCCAAGGGAAGTGTTCTGCTGTGCCAAGACTCGTGCTGCGCACGCTTTGTGGTTGGAGTGAGAAACAGGTTCTTTGGTGTTTTCTGCGAAACGCTTTAGCAGCCCGTTGGTGCCAGTATGGAATTAGGGGATGGATGAAGAGGAGAGCCCCGTTTGGAGTGAGGCTGCAAAGGGCATGCCAAGGGAAGTGTTCTGCTGTGCCAAGACTCGTGCTGCGCACGCTTTGTGGTTGGAGTGAGAAACAGGTTCTTTGGTGTTTTCTGCGAAACGCTTTAGCAGCCCGTTGGTGCCAGTATGGAATTAGGGGATGGATGAAGAGGAGAGCCCCGTTTGGAGTGAGGCTGCAAAGGGCATGCCAAGGGAAGTGTTCTGCTGTGCCAAGACTCGTGCTGCGCACGCTTTGTGGTTGGAGTGAGAAACAGGTTCTTTGGTGTTTTCTGCGAAACGCTTTAGCAGCCCGTTGGTGCTAGCATGAAGTCAGGGGATGGATGAAGCGGAGAGCCCCGTTTGGAGTGAGGCTGCAAAGGGCATGCCAAGGGAAGTGTTCTGCTGTGCCAAGACTCGTGCTGCGCACGCTTTGTGGTTGGAGTGAGAAACAGGTTCTTTGGTGTTTTCTGCGAAACGCTTTAGCCGCGCGTTGGTGCTAGAATGGAGTCAGGGGATGGATGAAGCGGAGAGCCCTGTTTGGAGTGAGGCTGCAAAGGGTATGCCAAGAGAAGTGTTCTGCTGTGCCAAGACTCGTGCTGCGCACGCTTTGTGGTTGGAGTGAGAAACAGGTTCCTTGGTGTTTTCTGCGAAACGCTTTAGCAGGCCGTTGGTGCTAGTATGGAGTCAGGGGATGGATGAAGCGGAGAGCCCCGTTTGGAGTGAGGCTGCAAAGGGTATGCCAAGAGAAGTGTTCTGCTGTGCCAAGACTCGTGCTGCGCACGCTTTGTGGTTGGAGTGAGAAACAGGTTCTTTGGTGCTTTCTGCGAAACGCTTTAGGGGCCTGTTGGTGCTAGTATGGAGTTAGGGGATGGATGAAGCGGAGAGCCCCGTTTGGAGTGAGGCTGCAAAGGGTATGCCAAGAGAAGTGTTCTGCTGTGCCAAGACTCGTGCTGCGCACGCTTTGTGGTTGGAGTGAGAAACAGGTTCTTTGGTGCTTTCTGCGAAACGCTTTAGGAGCCTGTTGGTGCTAGTATGGAGTTAGGGGATGGATGAAGCGGAGAGCCCCGTTTGGAGTGAGGCTGCAAAGGGCATGCCAAGGGAAGTGTTCTGCTGTGCCAAGACTCGTGCTGCGCACGCTTTGTGGTTGGAGTGAGAAACAGGTTCTTTGGTGTTTTCTGCGAAACGCTTTAGCAGGCCGTTGGTGCTAGTATGGAGTCAGGGGATGGATGAAGCGGAGAGCCCCGTTTGGAGTGAGGCTGCAAAGGGCATGCCAAGGGAAGTGTTCTGCTGTGCCAAGACTCGTGCTGCGCACGCTTTGTGGTTGGAGTGAGAAACAGGTTCCTTGGTGTTTTCTGCGAAACGCTTTAGCAGGCCGTTGGTGCTAGTATGGAGTCAGGGGATGGATGAAGCGGAGAGCCCCGTTTGGAGTGAGGCTGCAAAGGGTATGCCAAGAGAAGTGTTCTGCTGTGCCAAGACTCGTGCTGCGCACGCTTTGTGGTTGGAGTGAGAAACAGGTTCTTTGGTGCTTTCTGCGAAACGCTTTAGGGGCCTGTTGGTGCTAGTATGGAGTTAGGGGATGGATGAAGCGGAGAGCCCCGTTTGGAGTGAGGCTGCAAAGGGTATGCCAAGAGAAGTGTTCTGCTGTGCCAAGACTCGTGCTGCGCACGCTTTGTGGTTGGAGTGAGAAACAGGTTCTTTGGTGCTTTCTGCGAAACGCTTTAGGAGCCTGTTGGTGCTAGTATGGAGTTAGGGGATGGATGAAGCGGAGAGCCCCGTTTGGAGTGAGGCTGCAAAGGGCATGCCAAGGGAAGTGTTCTGCTGTGCCAAGACTCGTGCTGCGCACGCTTTGTGGTTGGAGTGAGAAACAGGTTCTTTGGTGTTTTCTGCGAAACGCTTTAGCAGCCCGTTGGTGCCAGTATGGAATTAGGGGATGGATGAAGCGGAGAGCCCCGTTTGGAGTGAGGCTGCAAAGGGCATGCCAAGGGAAGTGTTCTGCTGTGCCAAGACTCGTGCTGCGCACGCTTTGTGGTTGGAGTGAGAAACAGGTTCCTTGGTGTTTTCTGCGAAACGCTTTAGCAGCCTGTTGGTGCTAGTATGGAGTCAGGGGATGGATGAAGCGTAGAGCCCCGTTTGGAGTGAGGCTGCAAAGGGCATGCCAAGGGAAGTGTTCTGCTGTGCCAAGACTCGTGCTGCGCACGCTTTGTGGTTGGAGTGAGAAACAGGTTCTTTGGTGTTTTCTGCGAAACGCTTTAGCAGCGCGTTGGTGCTAGTATGGAGTCAGCGGATGGATGAAGCGGAGAGCCCCGTTTGGAGTGAGGCTGCAAAGGGTATGCCAAGAGAAGTGTTCTGCTGTGCCAAGACTCGTGCTGCGCACGCTTTGTGGTTGGAGTGAGAAACAGGTTCTTTGGTGCTTTCTGCGAAACGCTTTAGGAGCCTGTTGGTGCTAGTATGGAGTTAGGGGATGGATGAAGCAGAGAGCCCCGTTTGGAGTGAGGCTTCAAAGGGCATGCCAAGGGAAGTGTTCTGCTGTGCCAAGACTCGTGCTGCGCACGCTTTGTGGTTGGAGTGAGAAACAGGTTCTTTGGTGTTTTCTGCGAAACACTTTAGCAGCGCGTTGGTGCTAGTATGGAGTCAGGGGATGGATGAAGCGGAGAGCCCCGTTTGGAGTGAGGCTGCAAAGGGTATGCCAAGAGAAGTGTTCTGCTGTGCCAAGACTCGTGCTGCGCACGCTTTGTGGTTGGAGTGAGAAACAGGTTCTTTGGTGTTTTCTGCGAAACGCTTTAGCAGCCCGTTGGTGCTAGTATGGAGTCAGGGGATGGATGAAGCGGAGAGCTCCGTTTGGAGTGAGGCTGCAAAGGGTATGCCAAGGGAAGTGTTCTGCTGTGCCAAGACTCGTGCTGCGCACGCTTTGTGGTTGGAGTGAGAAACAGGTTCTTTGGTGCTTTCTGCGAAACGCTTTAGCAGCGCGTTGGTGCTAGTATGGAGTCAGGGGATGGATGAAGCGGAGAGCCCCGTTTGGAGTGAGGCTGCAAAGGGTATGCCAAGAGAAGTGTTCTGCTGTGCCAAGACTCGTGCTGCGCACGCTTTGTGGTTGGAGTGAGAAACAGGTTCTTTGGTGCTTTCTGCGAAACGCTTTAGGAGCCTGTTGGTGCTAGTATGGAGTTAGGGGAAGGATGAAGCGGAGAGCCCCGTTTGGAGTGAGGCTGCAAAGGGCATGCCAAGGGAAGTGTTCTGCTGTGCCAAGACTCGTGCTGCGCACGCTTTGTGGTTGGAGTGAGAAACAGGTTCTTTGGTGTTTTCTGCGAAACGCTTTAGCAGCCCGTTGGTGCTAGTATGGAGTCAGGGGATGGATGAAGCGGAGAGCCCCGTTTGGAGTGAGGCTGCAAAGGGCATGCCAAGGGAAGTGTTCTGCTGTGCCAAGACTCGTGCTGCGCACGCTTTGTGGTTGGAGTGAGAAACAGGTTCTTTGGTGTTTTCTGCGAAACGCTTTAGCAGCCCGTTGGTGCTAGTATGGAGTCAGGGGATGGATGAAGCGGAGAGCCCCGTTTGGAGTGAGGCTGCAAAGCGCATGCCAAGAGAAGTGTTCTGCTGTGCCAAGACTCGTGCTGCGCACGCTTTGTGGTTGGAGTGAGAAACAGGTTCTTTGGTGTTTTCTGCGAAACGCTTTAGCAGCCCGTTGGTCCTAGTATGGAGTCAGGGGATGGATGAAGCGGAGAGCTCCGTTTGGAGTGAGGCTGCAAAGGGTATGCCAAGGGAAGTGTTCTGCTGTGCCAAGACTCGTGCTGCGCACACTTTGTGGTTGGAGTGAGAAACAGGTTCTTTGGTGCTTTCTGCGAAACGCTTTAGGAGCCTGTTGGTGCTAGTATGGAGTCAGGGGATGGATGAAGCGGAGAGCCCCGTTTGGAGTGAGGCTGCAAAGGGCATGCCAAGGGAAGTGTTCTGCTGTGCCAAGACTCGTGCTGCGCACGCTTTGTGGTTGGAGTGAGAAACAGGTTCTTTGGTGTTTTCTGCGAAACGCTTTAGCCGCGCGTTGGTGCTAGTATGGAGTCAGGGGATGGATGAAGCGGAGAGCCCCGTTTGGAGTGAGGCTGCAAAGGGCATGCCAAGGGAAGTGTTCTGCTGTGCCAAGACTCGTGCTGCGCACGCTTTGTGGTTGGAGTGAGAAACAGGTTCTTTGGTGTTTTCTGCGAAACGCTTTAGCAGCGCGTTGGTGCTAGTATGGAGTCAGCAGATGGATGAAGCGGAGAGCCCCGTTTGGAGTGAGGCTGCAAAGGGTATGCCAAGAGAAGTGTTCTGCTGTGCCAAGACTCGTGCTGCGCACGCTTTGTGGTTGGAGTGAGAAACAGGTTCTTTGGTGCTTTCTGCGAAACGCTTTAGGAGCCTGTTGGTGCTAGTATGGAGTTAGGGGATGGATGAAGCGGAGAGCCCCGTTTGGAGTGAGGCTGCAAAGGGCATGCCAAGGGAAGTGTTCTGCTGTGCCAAGACTCGTGCTGCGCACGCTTTGTGGTTGGAGTGAGAAACAGGTTCTTTGGTGTTTTCTGCGCAACGCTTTAGCCGCGCGTTGGTGCTAGTATGGAGTCAGGGGATGGATGAAGCGGAGAGCCCCGTTTGGAGTGAGGCTGCAAAGGGCATGCCAAGGGAAGTGTTCTGCTGTGCCAAGACTCGTGCTGCGCACGCTTTGTGGTTGGAGTGAGAAACAGGTTCTTTGGTGTTTTCTGCGAAACGCTTTAGCAGCGCGTTGGTGCTAGTATGGAGTCAGCAGATGGATGAAGCGGAGAGCCCCGTTTGGAGTGAGGCTGCAAAGGGTATGCCAAGAGAAGTGTTCTGCTGTGCCAAGACTCGTGCTGCGCACGCTTTGTGGTTGGAGTGAGAAACAGGTTCTTTGGTGCTTTCTGCGAAACGCTTTAGGAGCCTGTTGGTGCTAGTATGGAGTTAGGGGATGGATGAAGCGGAGAGCCCCGTTTGGAGTGAGGCTGCAAAGGGCATGCCAAGGGAAGTGTTCTGCTGTGCCAAGACTCGTGCTGCGCACGCTTTGTGGTTGGAGTGAGAAACAGGTTCTTTGGTGTTTTCTGCGAAACGCTTTAGCCGCGCGTTGGTGCTAGTATGGAGTCAGGGGATGGATGAAGCGGAGAGCCCCGTTTGGAGTGAGGCTGCAAAGGGCATGCCAAGGGAAGTGTTCTGCTGTGCCAAGACTCGTGCTGCGCACGCTTTGTGGTTGGAGTGAGAAACAGGTTCTTTGGTGTTTTCTGCGAAACGCTTTAGCAGCGCGTTGGTGCTAGTATGGAGTCAGCAGATGGATGAAGCGGAGAGCCCCGTTTGGAGTGAGGCTGCAAAGGGTATGCCAAGAGAAGTGTTCTGCTGTGCCAAGACTCGTGCTGCGCACGCTTTGTGGTTGGAGTGAGAAACAGGTTCTTTGGTGCTTTCTGCGAAACGCTTTAGGAGCCTGTTGGTGCTAGTATGGAGTTAGGGGATGGATGAAGCGGAGAGCCCCGTTTGGAGTGAGGCTGCAAAGGGCATGCCAAGGGAAGTGTTCTGCTGTGCCAAGACTCGTGCTGCGCACGCTTTGTGGTTGGAGTGAGAAACAGGTTCTTTGGTGTTTTCTGCGAAACGCTTTAGCAGCCCGTTGGTGCCAGTATGGAATTAGGGGATGGATGAAGCGGAGAGCCCCGTTTGGAGTGAGGCTGCAAAGGGCATGCCAAGGGAAGTGTTCTGCTGTGCCAAGACTCGTGCTGCGCACGCTTTGTGGTTGGAGTGAGAAACAGGTTCCTTGGTGTTTTCTGCGAAACGCTTTAGCAGCCCGTTGGTGCTAGTATGGAGTCAGGGGATGGATGAAGCGGAGAGCCCCGTTTGGAGTGAGGCTGCAAAGGGCATGCCAAGGGAAGTGTTCTGCTGTGCCAAGACTCGTGCTGCGCACGCTTTGTGGTTGGAGTGAGAAACAGGTTCTTTGGTGTTTTCTGCGAAACGCTTTAGCAGCGCGTTGGTGCTAGTATGGAGTCAGCGGATGGATGAAGCGGAGAGCCCCGTTTGGAGTGAGGCTGCAAAGGGTATGCCAAGAGAAGTGTTCTGCTGTGCCAAGACTCGTGCTGCGCACGCTTTGTGGTTGGAGTGAGAAACAGGTTCTTTGGTGCTTTCTGCGAAACGCTTTAGGAGCCTGTTGGTGCTAGTATGGAGTTAGGGGATGGATGAAGCAGAGAGCCCCGTTTGGAGTGAGGCTGCAAAGGACATGCCAAGGGAAGTGTTCTGCTGTGCCAAGACTCGTGCTGCGCACGCTTTGTGGTTGGAGTGAGAAACAGGTTCTTTGGTGTTTTCTGCGAAACGCTTTAGCAGCGCGTTGGTGCTAGTATGGAGTCAGCAGATGGATGAAGCGGAGAGCCCCGTTTGGAGTGAGGCTGCAAAGGGCATGCCAAGAGAAGTGTTCTGCTGTGCCAAGACTCGTGCTGCGCACGCTTTGTGGTTGGAGTGAGAAACAGGTTCTTTGGTGCTTTCTGCGAAACGCTTTAGGAGCCTGTTGGTGCTAGTATGGAGTTAGGGGATGGATGAAGCGGAGAGCCCCGTTTGGAGTGAGGCTGCAAAGGGCATGCCAAGGGAAGTGTTCTGCTGTGCCAAGACTCGTGCTGCGCACGCTTTGTGGTTGGAGTGAGAAACAGGTTCTTTGGTGTTTTCTGCGAAACGCTTTAGCAGCCCGTTGGTGCCAGTATGGAATTAGGGGATGGATGAAGCGGAGAGCCCCGTTTGGAGTGAGGCTGCAAAGGGCATGCCAAGGGAAGTGTTCTGCTGTGCCAAGACTCGTGCTGCGCACGCTTTGTGGTTGGAGTGAGAAACAGGTTCCTTGGTGTTTTCTGCGAAACGCTTTAGCAGCCCGTTGGTGCTAGTATGGAGTCAGCGGATGGATGAAGCGGAGAGCCCCGTTTGGAGTGAGGCTGCAAAGGGTATGCCAAGAGAAGTGTTCTGCTGTGCCAAGACTCGTGCTGCGCACGCTTTGTGGTTGGAGTGAGAAACAGGTTCTTTGGTGCTTTCTGCGAAACGCTTTAGGAGCCTGTTGGTGCTAGTATGGAGTTAGGGGATGGATGAAGCAGAGAGCCCCGTTTGGAGTGAGGCTGCAAAGGGCATGCCAAGGGAAGTGTTCTGCTGTGCCAAGACTCGTGCTGCGCACGCTTTGTGGTTGGAGTGAGAAACAGGTTCTTTGGTGTTTTCTACGAAACGCTTTAGCAGCCCGTTGGTGCTAGTATGGAGTCAGGGGATGGATGAAGCGGAGAGCTCCGTTTGGAGTGAGGCTGCAAAGGGTATGCCAAGGGAAGTGTTCTGCTGTGCCAAGACTCGTGCTGCGCACGCTTTGTGGTTGGAGTGAGAAACAGGTTCTTTGGTGCTTTCTGCGAAACGCTTTAGGAGCCTGTTGGTGCTAGTATGGAGTCAGGGGATGGATGAAGCGGAGAGCCCCGTTTGGAGTGAGGCTGCAAAGGGCATGCCAAGGGAAGTGTTCTGCTGTGCCAAGACTCGTGCTGCGCACGCTTTGTGGTTGGAGTGAGAAACAGGTTCTTTGGTGTTTTCTGCGAAACGCTTTAGCCGCGCGTTGGTGCTAGTATGGAGTCAGGGGATGGGTGAAGCGGAGAGCCCCGTTTGGAGTGAGGCTGCAAAGGGTATGCCAAGAGAAGTGTTCTGCTGTGCCAAGACTCGTGCTGCGCACGCTTTGTGGTTGGAGTGAGAAACAGGTTCCTTGGTGTTTTCTGCGAAACGCTTTAGCAGGCCGTTGGTGCTAGTATGGAGTCAGGGGATGGATGAAGCGGAGAGCCCCGTTTGGAGTGAGGCTGCAAAGGGTATGCCAAGAGAAGTGTTCTGCTGTGCCAAGACTCGTGCTGCGCACGCTTTGTGGTTGGAGTGAGAAACAGGTTCTTTGGTGCTTTCTGCGAAACGCTTTAGGAGCCTGTTGGTGCTAGTATGGAGTTAGGGGATGGATGAAGCGGAGAGCCCCGTTTGGAGTGAGGCTGCAAAGGGCATGCCAAGGGAAGTGTTCTGCTGTGCCAAGACTCGTGCTGCGCACGCTTTGTGGTTGGAGTGAGAAACAGGTTCTTTGGTGTTTTCTGCGAAACGCTTTAGCAGCCCGTTGGTGCTAGTATGGAGTCAGGGGATGGATGAAGCGGAGAGCCCCGTTTGGAGTGAGGCTGCAAAGGGCATGCCAAGGGAAGTGTTCTGCTGTGCCAAGACTCGTGCTGCGCACGCTTTGTGGTTGGAGTGAGAAACAGGTTCTTTGGTGTTTTCTGCGAAACGCTTTAGCAGCGCGTTGGTGCTAGTATGGAGTCAGCAGATGGATGAAGCGGAGAGCCCCGTTTGGAGTGAGGCTGCAAAGGGTATGCCAAGAGAAGTGTTCTGCTGTGCCAATACTCGTGCTGCGCACGCTTTGTGGTTGGAGTGAGAAACAGGTTCTTTGGTGCTTTCTGCGAAACGCTTTAGGAGCCTGTTGGTGCTAGTATGGAGTTAGGGGATGGATGAAGCGGAGAGCCCCGTTTGGAGTGAGGCTGCAAAGGGCATGCCAAGGGAAGTGTTCTGCTGTGCCAAGACTCGTGCTGCGCACGCTTTGTGGTTGGAGTGAGAAACAGGTTCTTTGGTGTTTTCTGCGAAACGCTTTAGCAGCCCGTTGGTGCCAGTATGGAATTAGGGGATGGATGAAGCGGAGAGCCCCGTTTGGAGTGAGGCTGCAAAGGGCATGCCAAGGGAAGTGTTCTGCTGTGCCAAGACTCGTGCTGCGCACGCTTTGTGGTTGGAGTGAGAAACAGGTTCCTTGGTGTTTTCTGCGAAACGCTTTAGCAGCCCGTTGGTGCTAGTATGGAGTCAGCGGATGGATGAAGCGGAGAGCCCCGTTTGGAGTGAGGCTGCAAAGGGTATGCCAAGAGAAGTGTTCTGCTGTGCCAAGACTCGTGCTGCGCACGCTTTGTGGTTGGAGTGAGAAACAGGTTCTTTGGTGCTTTCTGCGAAACGCTTTAGGAGCCTGTTGGTGCTAGTATGGAGTTAGGGGATGGATGAAGCAGAGAGCCCCGTTTGGAGTGAGGCTGCAAAGGGCATGCCAAGGGAAGTGTTCTGCTGTGCCAAGACTCGTGCTGCGCACGCTTTGTGGTTGGAGTGAGAAACAGGTTCTTTGGTGTTTTCTGCGAAACGCTTTAGCAGCGCGTTGGTGCTAGTATGGAGTCAGGGGATGGAGGAAGCGGAGAGCCCCGTTTGGAGTGAGGCTGCAAAGGGTATGCCAAGAGAAGTGTTCTGCTGTGCCAAGACTCGTGCTGCGCACGCTTTGTGGTTGGAGTGAGAAATAGGTTCTTTGGTGTTTTCTACGAAACGCTTTAGCAGCCCGTTGGTGCTAGTATGGAGTCAGGGGATGGATGAAGCGGAGAGCTCCGTTTGGAGTGAGGCTGCAAAGGGTATGCCAAGGGAAGTGTTCTGCTGTGCCAAGACTCGTGCTGCGCACGCTTTGTGGTTGGAGTGAGAAACAGGTTCTTTGGTGCTTTCTGCGAAACGCTTTAGGAGCCTGTTGGTGCTAGTATGGAGTCAGGGGATGGATGAAGCGGAGAGCCCCGTTTGGAGTGAGGCTGCAAAGGGCATGCCAAGGGAAGTGTTCTGCTGTGCCAAGACTCGTGCTGCGCACGCTTTGTGGTTGGAGTGAGAAACAGGTTCTTTGGTGTTTTCTGCGAAACGCTTTAGCCGCGCGTTGGTGCTAGTATGGAGTCAGGGGATGGATGAAGCGGAGAGCCCCGTTTGGAGTGAGGCTGCAAAGGGTATGCCAAGAGAAGTGTTCTGCTGTGCCAAGACTCGTGCTGCGCACGCTTTGTGGTTGGAGTGAGAAACAGGTTCCTTGGTGTTTTCTGCGAAACGCTTTAGCAGGCCGTTGGTGCTAGTATGGAGTCAGGGGATGGATGAAGCGGAGAGCCCCGTTTGGAGTGAGGCTGCAAAGGGTATGCCAAGAGAAGTGTTCTGCTGTGCCAAGACTCGTGCTGCGCACGCTTTGTGGTTGGAGTGAGAAACAGGTTCTTTGGTGCTTTCTGCGAAACGCTTTAGGAGCCTGTTGGTGCTAGTATGGAGTTAGGGGATGGATGAAGCAGAGAGCCCCGTTTGGAGTGAGGCTGCAAAGGGCATGCCAAGGGAAGTGTTCTGCTGTGCCAAGACTCGTGCTGCGCACGCTTTGTGGTTGGAGTGAGAAACAGGTTCTTTGGTGTTTTCTGCGAAACGCTTTAGCAGCCCGTTGGTGCTAGTATGGAGTCAGGGGATGGATGAAGCGGAGAGCCCCGTTTGGAGTGAGGCTGCAAAGGGCATGCCAAGGGAAGTGTTCTGCTGTGCCAAGACTCGTGCTGCGCACGCTTTGTGGTTGGAGTGAGAAACAGGTTCTTTGGTGTTTTCTGCGAAACGCTTTAGCAGCCCGTTGGTGCTAGTATGGAGTCAGTGGATGGATGAAGCGGAGAGCCCCGTTTGGAGTGAGGCTGCAAAGGGTATGCCAAGAGAAGTGTTCTGCTGTGCCAAGACTCGTGCTGCGCACGCTTTGTGGTTGGAGTGAGAAACAGGTTCTTTGGTGTTTTCTGCGAAACGCTTTAGCAGGCCGTTGGTCCTAGTATGGAGTCAGGGGATGGATGAAGCGGAGAGCTCCGTTTGGAGTGAGGCTGCAAAGGGTATGCCAAGGGAAGTGTTCTGCTGTGCCAAGACTCGTGCTGCGCACACTTTGTGGTTGGAGTGAGAAACAGGTTCTTTGGTGCTTTCTGCGAAACGCTTTAGGAGCCTGTTGGTGCTAGTATGGAGTCAGGGGATGGATGAAGCGGAGAGCCCCGTTTGGAGTGAGGCTGCAAAGGGCATGCCAAGGGAAGTGTTCTGCTGTGCCAAGACTCGTGCTGCGCATGCTTTGTGGTTGGAGTGAGAAACAGGTTCTTTGGTGTTTTCTGCGAAACGCTTTAGCAGCCCGTTGGTGCTAGTATGGAGTCAGGGGATGGATGAAGCGGAGAGCCCCGTTTGGAGTGAGGCTGCAAAGGGCATGCCAAGGGAAGTGTTCTGCTGTGCCAAGACTCGTGCTGCGCACGCTTTGTGGTTGGAGTGAGAAACAGGTTCTTTGGTGTTTTCTGCGAAACGCTTTAGCCGCGCGTTGGTGCTAGTATGGAGTCAGGGGATGGATGAAGCGGAGAGCCCCGTTTGGAGTGAGGCTGCAAAGGGTATGCCAAGAGAAGTGTTCTGCTGTGCCAAGACTCGTGCTGCGCATGCTTTGTGGTTGGAGTGAGAAACAGG
The DNA here is from genome assembly GCF_059628265.1 of Tinamus guttatus. Classification (NCBI taxonomy): domain Eukaryota; kingdom Metazoa; phylum Chordata; class Aves; order Tinamiformes; family Tinamidae; genus Tinamus; species Tinamus guttatus. The sequence goes on from NW_028288927.1 coordinate 45,866, forward strand.
TTCCTTGGTGTTTTCTGCGAAACGCTTTAGCAGCCCGTTGGTGCTAGTATGGAGTCAGGGGATGGATGAAGCGGAGAGCCCCGTTTGGAGTGAGGCTGCAAAGGGTATGCCAAGAGAAGTGTTCTGCTGTGCCAAGACTCGTGCTGCGCACGCTTTGTGTTTGGAGTGAGAAACAGGTTCTTTGGTGCTTTCTGCGAAACGCTTTAGGAGCCTGTTGGTGCGAGTATGGAGTTAGGGGATGGATGAAGCGGAGAGCCCCGTTTGGAGTGAGGCTGCAAAGCGCATGCCAAGGGAAGTGTTCTGCTGTGCCAAGACTCGTGCTGCGCACGCTTTGTGGTTGGAGTGAGAAACAGGTTCTTTGGTGTTTTCTGCGAAACGCTTTAGCAGCCCGTTGGTGCTAGTATGGAGTCAGGGGATGGATGAAGCGGAGAGCCCCGTTTGGAGTGAGGCTGCAAAGGGCATGCCAAGGGAAGTGTTCTGCTGTGCCAAGACTCGTGCTGCGCACGCTTTGTGGTTGGAGTGAGAAACAGGTTCTTTGGTGTTTTTTGCGAAACGCTTTAGCAGCGCGTTGGTGCTAGTATGGAGTCAGGGGATGGATGAAGCGGAGAGCCCCGTTTGGAGTGAGGCTGCAAAGGGCATGCCAAGAGAAGTGTTCTGCTGTGCCAAGACTCGTGCTGCGCACGCTTTGTGGTTGGAGTGAGAAACAGGTTCTTTGGTGCTTTCTGCGAAACGCTTTAGGAGCCTGTTGGTGCTAGTATGGAGTTAGGGGATGGATGAAGCGGAGAGCCCCGTTTGGAGTGAGGCTGCAAAGGGTATGCCAAGGGAAGTGTTCTGCTGTGCCAAGACTCGTGCTGCGCACGCTTTGTGGTTGGAGTGAGAAACAGGTTCTTTGGTGTTTTCTGCGAAACGCTTTAGCAGCGCGTTGGTCCTAGTATGGAGTCAGGGGATGGATGAAGCGGAGAGCCCCGTTTGGAGTGAGGCTGCAAAGGGCATGCCAAGGGAAGTGTTCTGCTGTGCCAAGACTCGTGCTGCGCACGCTTTGTGGTTGGAGTGAGAAACAGGTTCTTTGGTGTTTTTTGCGAAACGCTTTAGCAGCGCGTTGGTGCTAGTATGGAGTCAGGGGATGGATGAAGCGGAGAGCCCCGTTTGGAGTGAGGCTGCAAAGGGTATGCCAAGGGAAGTGTTCTGCTGTGCCAAGACTCGTGCTGCGCACGCTTTGTGGTTGGAGTGAGAAACAGGTTCCTTGGTGTTTTCTGTGAAACGCTTTAGCAGGCCGTTGGTGCTAGTATGGAGTCAGGGGATGGATGAAGCGTAGAGCCCCGTTTGGAGTGAGGCTGCAAAGGGCATGCCAAGGGAAGTGTTCTGCTGTGCCAAGACTCGTGCTGCGCACACTTTGTGGTTGGAGTGAGAAACAGGTTCTTTGGTGTTTTCTGCGAAACGCTTTAGCAGCGCGTTGGTCCTAGTATGGAGTCAGGGGATGGATGAAGCGGAGAGCCCCGTTTGGAGTGAGGCTGCAAAGGGCATGCCAAGGGAAGTGTTCTGCTGTGCCAAGACTCGTGCTGCGCACGCTTTGTGGTTGGAGTGAGAAACAGGTTCTTTGGTGTTTTCTGCGAAACGCTTTAGCAGCCCGTTGGTGCTAGTATGGAGTCAGTGGATGGATGAAGCGGAGAGCCCCGTTTGGAGTGAGGCTGCAAAGGGTATGCCAAGAGAAGTGTTCTACTGTGCCAAGACTCGTGCTGCGCACGCTTTGTGGTTGGAGTGAGAAACAGGTTCTTTGGTGCTTTCTGCGAAACGCTTTAGCAGCCCGTTGGTCCTAGTATGGAGTCAGGGGATGGATGAAGCGGAGAGCTCCGTTTGGAGTGAGGCTGCAAAGGGTATGCCAAGGGAAGTGTTCTGCTGTGCCAAGACTCGTGCTGCGCACACTTTGTGGTTGGAGTGAGAAACAGGTTCTTTGGTGCTTTCTGCGAAACGCTTTAGGAGCCTGTTGGTGCTAGTATGGAGTCAGGGGATGGATGAAGCGGAGAGCCCCGTTTGGAGTGAGGCTGCAAAGGGCATGCCAAGGGAAGTGTTCTGCTGTGCCAAGACTCGTGCTGCGCACGCTTTGTGGTTGGAGTGAGAAACAGGTTCTTTGGTGTTTTCTGCGAAACGCTTTAGCAGCCCGTTGGTGCTAGTATGGAGTCAGGGGATGGATGAAGCGGAGAGCCCCGTTTGGAGTGAGGCTGCAAAGGGCATGCCAAGGGAAGTGTTCTGCTGTGCCAAGACTCGTGCTGCGCACGCTTTGTGGTTGGAGTGAGAAACAGGTTCTTTGGTGTTTTCTGCGAAACGCTTTAGCCGCGCCTTGGTGCTAGTATGGAGTCAGGGGATGGATGAAGCGGAGAGCCCCGTTTGGAGTGAGGCTGCAAAGGGTATGCCAAGAGAAGTGTTCTGCTGTGCCAAGACTCGTGCTGCGCACGCTTTGTGGTTGGAGTGAGAAACAGGTTCCTTGGTGTTTTCTGCGAAACGCTTTAGCAGCCCGTTGGTGCTAGTATGGAGTCAGGGGATGGATGAAGCGGAGAGCCCCGTTTGGAGTGAGGCTGCAAAGGGCATGCCAAGGGAAGTGTTCTGCTGTGCCAAGACTCGTGCTGCGCACGCTTTGTGGTTGGAGTGAGAAACAGGTTCTTTGGTGTTTTCTGCGCAACGCTTTAGCAGCCCGTTGGTGCCAGTATGGAATTAGGGGATGGATGAAGCGGAGAGCCCCGTTTGGAGTGAGGCTGCAAAGGGCATGCCAAGGGAAGTGTTCTGCTGTGCCAAGACTCGTGCTGCGCACGCTTTGTGGTTGGAGTGAGAAACAGGTTCCTTGGTGTTTTCTGCGAAACGCTTTAGCAGCCCGTTGGTGCTAGTATGGAGTCAGGGGATGGATGAAGCGGAGAGCCCCGTTTGGAGTGAGGCTGCAAAGGGCATGCCAAGGGAAGTGTTCTGCTGTGCCAAGACTCGTGCTGCGCACGCTTTGTGGTTGGAGTGAGAAACAGGTTCTTTGGTGTTTTCTGCGAAACGCTTTAGCAGCCCGTTGGTCCTAGTATGGAGTCAGGGGATGGATGAAGCGGAGAGCTCCGTTTGGAGTGAGGCTGCAAAGGGTATGCCAAGGGAAGTGTTCTGCTGTGCCAAGACTCGTGCTGCGCACACTTTGTGGTTGGAGTGAGAAACAGGTTCTTTGGTGCTTTCTGCGAAACGCTTTAGGAGCCTGTTGGTGCTAGTATGGAGTCAGGGGATGGATGAAGCGGAGAGCCCCGTTTGGAGTGAGGCTGCAAAGGGCATGCCAAGGGAAGTGTTCTGCTGTGCCAAGACTCGTGCTGCGCATGCTTTGTGGTTGGAGTGAGAAACAGGTTCTTTGGTGTTTTCTGCGAAACGCTTTAGCAGCCCGTTGGTGCTAGTATGGAGTCAGGGGATGGATGAAGCGGAGAGCCCCGTTTGGAGTGAGGCTGCAAAGGGCATGCCAAGGGAAGTGTTCTGCTGTGCCAAGACTCGTGCTGCGCACGCTTTGTGGTTGGAGTGAGAAACAGGTTCTTTGGTGTTTTCTGCGAAACGCTTTAGCCGCGCGTTGGTGCTAGTATGGAGTCAGGGGATGGATGAAGCGGAGAGCCCCGTTTGGAGTGAGGCTGCAAAGGGTATGCCAAGAGAAGTGTTCTGCTGTGCCAAGACTCGTGCTGCGCATGCTTTGTGGTTGGAGTGAGAAACAGGTTCCTTGGTGTTTTCTGCGAAACGCTTTAGCAGCCCGTTGGTGCTAGTATGGAGTCAGGGGATGGATGAAGCGGAGAGCCCCGTTTGGAGTGAGGCTGCAAAGGGTATGCCAAGAGAAGTGTTCTGCTGTGCCAAGACTCGTGCTGCGCACGCTTTGTGTTTGGAGTGAGAAACAGGTTCTTTGGTGCTTTCTGCGAAACGCTTTAGGAGCCTGTTGGTGCGAGTATGGAGTTAGGGGATGGATGAAGCGGAGAGCCCCGTTTGGAGTGAGGCTGCAAAGCGCATGCCAAGGGAAGTGTTCTGCTGTGCCAAGACTCGTGCTGCGCACGCTTTGTGGTTGGAGTGAGAAACAGGTTCTTTGGTGTTTTCTGCGAAACGCTTTAGGAGCCTGTTGGTGCTAGTATGGAGTTAGGGGATGGATGAAGCGGAGAGCCCCGTTTGGAGTGAGGCTGCAAAGGGTATGCCAAGGGAAGTGTTCTGCTGTGCCAAGACTCGTGCTGCGCACGCTTTGTGGTTGGAGTGAGAAACAGGTTCTTTGGTGTTTTCTGCGAAACGCTTTAGCAGCGCGTTGGTCCTAGTATGGAGTCAGGGGATGGATGAAGCGGAGAGCCCCGTTTGGAGTGAGGCTGCAAAGGGCATGCCAAGGGAAGTGTTCTGCTGTGCCAAGACTCGTGCTGCGCACGCTTTGTGGTTGGAGTGAGAAACAGGTTCTTTGGTGTTTTTTGCGAAACGCTTTAGCAGCGCGTTGGTGCTAGTATGGAGTCAGGGGATGGATGAAGCGGAGAGCCCCGTTTGGAGTGAGGCTGCAAAGGGTATGCCAAGGGAAGTGTTCTGCTGTGCCAAGACTCGTGCTGCGCACGCTTTGTGGTTGGAGTGAGAAACAGGTTCCTTGGTGTTTTCTGTGAAACGCTTTAGCAGGCCGTTGGTGCTAGTATGGAGTCAGGGGATGGATGAAGCGTAGAGCCCCGTTTGGAGTGAGGCTGCAAAGGGCATGCCAAGGGAAGTGTTCTGCTGTGCCAAGACTCGTGCTGCGCACGCTTTGTGGTTGGAGTGAGAAACAGGTTCTTTGGTGTTTTCTGCGAAACGCTTTAGCAGCGCGTTGGTCCTAGTATGGAGTCAGGGGATGGATGAAGCGGAGAGCCCCGTTTGGAGTGAGGCTGCAAAGGGCATGCCAAGGGAAGTGTTCTGCTGTGCCAAGACTCGTGCTGCGCACGCTTTGTGGTTGGAGTGAGAAACAGGTTCTTTGGTGTTTTCTGCGAAACGCTTTAGCAGCCCGTTGGTGCTAGTATGGAGTCAGTGGATGGATGAAGCGGAGAGCCCCGTTTGGAGTGAGGCTGCAAAGGGTATGCCAAGAGAAGTGTTCTACTGTGCCAAGACTCGTGCTGCGCACGCTTTGTGGTTGGAGTGAGAAACAGGTTCTTTGGTGTTTTCTGCGAAACGCTTTAGCAGCCCGTTGGTCCTAGTATGGAGTCAGGGGATGGATGAAGCGGAGAGCTCCGTTTGGAGTGAGGCTGCAAAGGGTATGCCAAGGGAAGTGTTCTGCTGTGCCAAGACTCGTGCTGCGCACACTTTGTGGTTGGAGTGAGAAACAGGTTCTTTGGTGCTTTCTGCGAAACGCTTTAGGAGCCTGTTGGTGCTAGTATGGAGTCAGGGGATGGATGAAGCGGAGAGCCCCGTTTGGAGTGAGGCTGCAAAGGGCATGCCAAGGGAAGTGTTCTGCTGTGCCAAGACTCGTGCTGCGCACGCTTTGTGGTTGGAGTGAGAAACAGGTTCTTTGGTGTTTTCTGCGAAACGCTTTAGCAGCCCGTTGGTGCTAGTATGGAGTCAGGGGATGGATGAAGCGGAGAGCCCCGTTTGGAGTGAGGCTGCAAAGGGCATGCCAAGGGAAGTGTTCTGCTGTGCCAAGACTCGTGCTGCGCACGCTTTGTGGTTGGAGTGAGAAACAGGTTCTTTGGTGTTTTCTGCGAAACGCTTTAGCCGCGCCTTGGTGCTAGTATGGAGTCAGGGGATGGATGAAGCGGAGAGCCCCGTTTGGAGTGAGGCTGCAAAGGGTATGCCAAGAGAAGTGTTCTGCTGTGCCAAGACTCGTGCTGCGCACGCTTTGTGGTTGGAGTGAGAAACAGGTTCCTTGGTGTTTTCTGCGAAACGCTTTAGCAGCCCGTTGGTGCTAGTATGGAGTCAGGGGATGGATGAAGCGGAGAGCCCCGTTTGGAGTGAGGCTGCAAAGGGCATGCCAAGGGAAGTGTTCTGCTGTGCCAAGACTCGTGCTGCGCACGCTTTGTGGTTGGAGTGAGAAACAGGTTCTTTGGTGTTTTCTGCGCAACGCTTTAGCAGCCCGTTGGTGCCAGTATGGAATTAGGGGATGGATGAAGCGGAGAGCCCCGTTTGGAGTGAGGCTGCAAAGGGCATGCCAAGGGAAGTGTTCTGCTGTGCCAAGACTCGTGCTGCGCACGCTTTGTGGTTGGAGTGAGAAACAGGTTCCTTGGTGTTTTCTGCGAAACGCTTTAGCAGCCCGTTGGTGCTAGTATGGAGTCAGGGGATGGATGAAGCGGAGAGCCCCGTTTGGAGTGAGGCTGCAAAGGGCATGCCAAGGGAAGTGTTCTGCTGTGCCAAGACTCGTGCTGCGCACGCTTTGTGGTTGGAGTGAGAAACAGGTTCTTTGGTGTTTTCTGCGAAACGCTTTAGCAGCGCGTTGGTGCTAGTATGGAGTCAGCGGATGGATGAAGCGGAGAGCCCCGTTTGGAGTGAGGCTGCAAAGGGTATGCCAAGAGAAGTGTTCTGCTGTGCCAAGACTCGTGCTGCGCACGCTTTGTGGTTGGAGTGAGAAACAGGTTCTTTGGTGCTTTCTGCGAAACGCTTTAGGAGCCTGTTGGTGCTAGTATGGAGTTAGGGGATGGATGAAGCAGAGAGCCCCGTTTGGAGTGAGGCTGCAAAGGACATGCCAAGGGAAGTGTTCTGCTGTGCCAAGACTCGTGCTGCGCACGCTTTGTGGTTGGAGTGAGAAACAGGTTCTTTGGTGTTTTCTGCGAAACGCTTTAGCAGCGCGTTGGTGCTAGTATGGAGTCAGCAGATGGATGAAGCGGAGAGCCCCGTTTGGAGTGAGGCTGCAAAGGGTATGCCAAGAGAAGTGTTCTGCTGTGCCAAGACTCGTGCTGCGCACGCTTTGTGGTTGGAGTGAGAAACAGGTTCTTTGGTGCTTTCTGCGAAACGCTTTAGGAGCCTGTTGGTGCTAGTATGGAGTTAGGGGATGGATGAAGCGGAGAGCCCCGTTTGGAGTGAGGCTGCAAAGGGCATGCCAAGGGAAGTGTTCTGCTGTGCCAAGACTCGTGCTGCGCACGCTTTGTGGTTGGAGTGAGAAACAGGTTCTTTGGTGTTTTCTGCGAAACGCTTTAGCAGCCCGTTGGTGCCAGTATGGAATTAGGGGATGGATGAAGCGGAGAGCCCCGTTTGGAGTGAGGCTGCAAAGGGCATGCCAAGGGAAGTGTTCTGCTGTGCCAAGACTCGTGCTGCGCACGCTTTGTGGTTGGAGTGAGAAACAGGTTCCTTGGTGTTTTCTGCGAAACGCTTTAGCAGCCCGTTGGTGCTAGTATGGAGTCAGCGGATGGATGAAGCGGAGAGCCCCGTTTGGAGTGAGGCTGCAAAGGGTATGCCAAGAGAAGTGTTCTGCTGTGCCAAGACTCGTGCTGCGCACGCTTTGTGGTTGGAGTGAGAAACAGGTTCTTTGGTGCTTTCTGCGAAACGCTTTAGGAGCCTGTTGGTGCTAGTATGGAGTTAGGGGATGGATGAAGCAGAGAGCCCCGTTTGGAGTGAGGCTGCAAAGGGCATGCCAAGGGAAGTGTTCTGCTGTGCCAAGACTCGTGCTGCGCACGCTTTGTGGTTGGAGTGAGAAACAGGTTCTTTGGTGTTTTCTACGAAACGCTTTAGCAGCCCGTTGGTGCTAGTATGGAGTCAGGGGATGGATGAAGCGGAGAGCTCCGTTTGGAGTGAGGCTGCAAAGGGTATGCCAAGGGAAGTGTTCTGCTGTGCCAAGACTCGTGCTGCGCACGCTTTGTGGTTGGAGTGAGAAACAGGTTCTTTGGTGCTTTCTGCGAAACGCTTTAGGAGCCTGTTGGTGCTAGTATGGAGTCAGGGGATGGATGAAGCGGAGAGCCCCGTTTGGAGTGAGGCTGCAAAGGGCATGCCAAGGGAAGTGTTCTGCTGTGCCAAGACTCGTGCTGCGCACGCTTTGTGGTTGGAGTGAGAAACAGGTTCTTTGGTGTTTTCTGCGAAACGCTTTAGCCGCGCGTTGGTGCTAGTATGGAGTCAGGGGATGGGTGAAGCGGAGAGCCCCGTTTGGAGTGAGGCTGCAAAGGGTATGCCAAGAGAAGTGTTCTGCTGTGCCAAGACTCGTGCTGCGCACGCTTTGTGGTTGGAGTGAGAAACAGGTTCCTTGGTGTTTTCAGCGAAACGCTTTAGCAGGCCGTTGGTGCTAGTATGGAGTCAGGGGATGGATGAAGCGGAGAGCCCCGTTTGGAGTGAGGCTGCAAAGGGTATGCCAAGAGAAGTGTTCTGCTGTGCCAAGACTCGTGCTGCGCACGCTTTGTGGTTGGAGTGAGAAACAGGTTCTTTGGTGCTTTCTGCGAAACGCTTTAGGAGCCTGTTGGTGCTAGTATGGAGTTAGGGGATGGATGAAGCGGAGAGCCCCGTTTGGAGTGAGGCTGCAAAGGGCATGCCAAGGGAAGTGTTCTGCTGTGCCAAGACTCGTGCTGCGCACGCTTTGTGGTTGGAGTGAGAAACAGGTTCTTTGGTGTTTTCTGCGAAACGCTTTAGCAGCCCGTTGGTGCTAGTATGGAGTCAGGGGATGGATGAAGCGGAGAGCCCCGTTTGGAGTGAGGCTGCAAAGGGCATGCCAAGGGAAGTGTTCTGCTGTGCCAAGACTCGTGCTGCGCACGCTTTGTGGTTGGAGTGAGAAACAGGTTCTTTGGTGTTTTCTGCGAAACGCTTTAGCAGCGCGTTGGTGCTAGTATGGAGTCAGCAGATGGATGAAGCGGAGAGCCCCGTTTGGAGTGAGGCTGCAAAGGGTATGCCAAGAGAAGTGTTCTGCTGTGCCAAGACTCGTGCTGCGCACGCTTTGTGGTTGGAGTGAGAAACAGGTTCTTTGGTGCTTTCTGCGAAACGCTTTAGGAGCCTGTTGGTGCTAGTATGGAGTTAGGGGATGGATGAAGCGGAGAGCCCCGTTTGGAGTGAGGCTGCAAAGGGCATGCCAAGGGAAGTGTTCTGCTGTGCCAAGACTCGTGCTGCGCACGCTTTGTGGTTGGAGTGAGAAACAGGTTCTTTGGTGTTTTCTGCGCAACGCTTTAGCAGCCCGTTGGTGCCAGTATGGAATTAGGGGATGGATGAAGCGGAGAGCCCCGTTTGGAGTGAGGCTGCAAAGGGCATGCCAAGGGAAGTGTTCTGCTGTGCCAAGACTCGTGCTGCGCACGCTTTGTGGTTGGAGTGAGAAACAGGTTCCTTGGTGTTTTCTGCGAAACGCTTTAGCAGCCCGTTGGTGCTAGTATGGAGTCAGCGGATGGATGAAGCGGAGAGCCCCGTTTGGAGTGAGGCTGCAAAGGGTATGCCAAGAGAAGTGTTCTGCTGTGCCAAGACTCGTGCTGCGCACGCTTTGTGGTTGGAGTGAGAAACAGGTTCTTTGGTGCTTTCTGCGAAACGCTTTAGGAGCCTGTTGGTGCTAGTATGGAGTTAGGGGATGGATGAAGCAGAGAGCCCCGTTTGGAGTGAGGCTGCAAAGGGCATGCCAAGGGAAGTGTTCTGCTGTGCCAAGACTCGTGCTGCGCACGCTTTGTGGTTGGAGTGAGAAACAGGTTCTTTGGTGTTTTCTGCGAAACGCTTTAGCAGCCCGTTGGTGCTAGTATGGAGTCAGGGGATGGATGAAGCGGAGAGCCCCGTTTGGAGTGAGGCTTCAAAGGGCATGCCAAGGGAAGTGTTCTGCTGTGCCAAGACTCGTGCTGCGCACGCTTTGTGGTTGGAGTGAGAAACAGGTTCTTTGGTGTTTTCTGCGAAACGCTTTAGCAGCGCGTTGGTGCTTGTATGGAGTCAGGGGATGGAGGAAGCGGAGAGCCCCGTTTGGAGTGAGGCTGCAAAGGGTATGCCAAGAGAAGTGTTCTGCTGTGCCAAGACTCGTGCTGCGCACGCTTTGTGGTTGGAGTGAGAAACAGGTTCTTTGGTGTTTTCTACGAAACGCTTTAGCAGCCCGTTGGTGCTAGTATGGAGTCAGGGGATGGATGAAGCGGAGAGCTCCGTTTGGAGTGAGGCTGCAAAGGGTATGCCAAGGGAAGTGTTCTGCTGTGCCAAGACTCGTGCTGCGCACGCTTTGTGGTTGGAGTGAGAAACAGGTTCTTTGGTGCTTTCTGCGAAACGCTTTAGGAGCCTGTTGGTGCTAGTATGGAGTCAGGGGATGGATGAAGCGGAGAGCCCCGTTTGGAGTGAGGCTGCAAAGGGCATGCCAAGGGAAGTGTTCTGCTGTGCCAAGACTCGTGCTGCGCACGCTTTGTGGTTGGAGTGAGAAACAGGTTCTTTGGTGTTTTCTGCGAAACGCTTTAGCCGCGCGTTGGTGCTAGTATGGAGTCAGGGGATGGATGAAGCGGAGAGCCCCGTTTGGAGTGAGGCTGCAAAGGGTATGCCAAGAGAAGTGTTCTGCTGTGCCAAGACTCGTGCTGCGCACGCTTTGTGGTTGGAGTGAGAAACAGGTTCCTTGGTGTTTTCTGCGAAACGCTTTAGCAGGCCGTTGGTGCTAGTATGGAGTCAGGGGATGGATGAAGCGGAGAGCCCCGTTTGGAGTGAGGCTGCAAAGGGTATGCCAAGAGAAGTGTTCTGCTGTGCCAAGACTCGTGCTGCGCACGCTTTGTGGTTGGAGTGAGAAACAGGTTCTTTGGTGCTTTCTGCGAAACGCTTTAGGAGCCTGTTGGTGCTAGTATGGAGTTAGGGGATGGATGAAGCAGAGAGCCCCGTTTGGAGTGAGGCTGCAAAGGGCATGCCAAGGGAAGTGTTCTGCTGTGCCAAGACTCGTGCTGCGCACGCTTTGTGGTTGGAGTGAGAAACAGGTTCTTTGGTGTTTTCTGCGAAACGCTTTAGCAGCCCGTTGGTGCTAGTATGGAGTCAGGGGATGGATGAAGCGGAGAGCCCCGTTTGGAGTGAGGCTGCAAAGGGCATGCCAAGGGAAGTGTTCTGCTGTGCCAAGACTCGTGCTGCGCACGCTTTGTGGTTGGAGTGAGAAACAGGTTCTTTGGTGTTTTCTGCGAAACGCTTTAGCAGCCCGTTGGTGCTAGTATGGAGTCAGTGGATGGATGAAGCGGAGAGCCCCGTTTGGAGTGAGGCTGCAAAGGGTATGCCAAGAGAAGTGTTCTGCTGTGCCAAGACTCGTGCTGCGCACGCTTTGTGGTTGGAGTGAGAAACAGGTTCTTTGGTGTTTTCTGCGAAACGCTTTAGCAGGCCGTTGGTCCTAGTATGGAGTCAGGGGATGGATGAAGCGGAGAGCTCCGTTTGGAGTGAGGCTGCAAAGGGTATGCCAAGGGAAGTGTTCTGCTGTGCCAAGACTCGTGCTGCGCACACTTTGTGGTTGGAGTGAGAAACAGGTTCTTTGGTGCTTTCTGCGAAACGCTTTAGGAGCCTGTTGGTGCTAGTATGGAGTCAGGGGATGGATGAAGCGGAGAGCCCCGTTTGGAGTGAGGCTGCAAAGGGCATGCCAAGGGAAGTGTTCTGCTGTGCCAAGACTCGTGCTGCGCATGCTTTGTGGTTGGAGTGAGAAACAGGTTCTTTGGTGTTTTCTGCGAAACGCTTTAGCAGCCCGTTGGTGCTAGTATGGAGTCAGGGGATGGATGAAGCGGAGAGCCCCGTTTGGAGTGAGGCTGCAAAGGGCATGCCAAGGGAAGTGTTCTGCTGTGCCAAGACTCGTGCTGCGCACGCTTTGTGGTTGGAGTGAGAAACAGGTTCTTTGGTGTTTTCTGCGAAACGCTTTAGCCGCGCGTTGGTGCTAGTATGGAGTCAGGGGATGGATGAAGCGGAGAGCCCCGTTTGGAGTGAGGCTGCAAAGGGTATGCCAAGAGAAGTGTTCTGCTGTGCCAAGACTCGTGCTGCGCATGCTTTGTGGTTGGAGTGAGAAACAGGTTCCTTGGTGTTTTCTGCGAAACGCTTTAGCAGCCCGTTGGTGCTAGTATGGAGTCAGGGGATGGATGAAGCGGAGAGCCCCGTTTGGAGTGAGGCTGCAAAGGGTATGCCAAGAGAAGTGTTCTGCTGTGCCAAGACTCGTGCTGCGCACGCTTTGTGTTTGGAGTGAGAAACAGGTTCTTTGGTGCTTTCTGCGAAACGCTTTAGGAGCCTGTTGGTGCGAGTATGGAGTTAGGGGATGGATGAAGCGGAGAGCCCCGTTTGGAGTGAGGCTGCAAAGCGCATGCCAAGGGAAGTGTTCTGCTGTGCCAAGACTCGTGCTGCGCACGCTTTGTGGTTGGAGTGAGAAACAGGTTCTTTGGTGTTTTCTGCGAAACGCTTTAGCAGGCCGTTGGTGCTAGTATGGAGTCAGGGGATGGATGAAGCGGAGAGCCCCGTTTGGAGTGAGGCTGCAAAGGGCATGCCAAGGGAAGTGTTCTGCTGTGCCAAGACTCGTGCTGCGCACGCTTTGTGGTTGGAGTGAGAAACAGGTTCTTTGGTGTTTTTTGCGAAACGCTTTAGCAGCGCGTTGGTGCTAGTATGGAGTCAGGGGATGGATGAAGCGGAGAGCCCCGTTTGGAGTGAGGCTGCAAAGGGTATGCCAAGAGAAGTGTTCTGCTGTGCCAAGACTCGTGCTGCGCACGCTTTGTGGTTGGAGTGAGAAACAGGTTCTTTGGTGCTTTCTGCGAAACGCTTTAGGAGCCTGTTGGTGCTAGTATGGAGTTAGGGGATGGATGAAGCGGAGAGCCCCGTTTGGAGTGAGGCTGCAAAGGGCATGCCAAGGGAAGTGTTCTGCTGTGCCAAGACTCGTGCTGCGCACGCTTTGTGGTTGGAGTGAGAAACAGGTTCTTTGGTGTTTTTTGCGAAACGCTTTAGCAGCGCGTTGGTGCTAGTATGGAGTCAGGGGATGGATGAAGCGGAGAGCCCCGTTTGGAGTGAGGCTGCAAAGGGTATGCCAAGGGAAGTGTTCTGCTGTGCCAAGACTCGTGCTGCGCACGCTTTGTGGTTGGAGTGAGAAACAGGTTCCTTGGTGTTTTCTGTGAAACGCTTTAGCAGGCCGTTGGTGCTAGTATGGAGTCAGGGGATGGATGAAGCGTAGAGCCCCGTTTGGAGTGAGGCTGCAAAGGGCATGCCAAGGGAAGTGTTCTGCTGTGCCAAGACTCGTGCTGCGCACGCTTTGTGGTTGGAGTGAGAAACAGGTTCTTTGGTGTTTTCTGCGAAACGCTTTAGCAGCGCGTTGGTCCTAGAATGGAGTCAGGGGATGGATGAAGCGGAGAGCCCCGTTTGGAGTGAGGCTGCAAAGGGCATGCCAAGGGAAGTGTTCTGCTGTGCCAAGACTCGTGCTGCGCACGCTTTGTGGTTGGAGTGAGAAACAGGTTCTTTGGTGTTTTCTGCGAAACGCTTTAGCAGCCCGTTGGTGCTAGTATGGAGTCAGGGGATGGATGAAGCGGAGAGCCCCGTTTGGAGTGAGGCTGCAAAGGGTATGCCAAGAGAAGTGTTCTGCTGTGCCAAGACTCGTGCTGCGCACGCTTTGTGGTTGGAGTGAGAAACAGGTTCTTTGGTGTTTTCTGCGAAACGCTTTAGCAGCCCGTTGGTCCTAGTATGGAGTCAGGGGATGGATGAAGCGGAGAGCTCCGTTTGGAGTGAGGCTGCAAAGGGTATGCCAAGGGAAGTGTTCTGCTGTGCCAAGACTCGTGCTGCGCACACTTTGTGGTTGGAGTGAGAAACAGGTTCTTTGGTGCTTTCTGCGAAACGCTTTAGGAGCCTGTTGGTGCTAGTATGGAGTCAGGGGATGGATGAAGCGGAGAGCCCCGTTTGGAGTGAGGCTGCAAAGGGCATGCCAAGGGAAGTGTTCTGCTGTGCCAAGACTCGTGCTGCGCACGCTTTGTGGTTGGAGTGAGAAACAGGTTCTTTGGTGTTTTCTGCGAAACGCTTTAGCAGCCCGTTGGTGCTAGTATGGAGTCAGGGGATGGATGAAGCGGAGAGCCCCGTTTGGAGTGAGGCTGCAAAGGGCATGCCAAGGGAAGTGTTCTGCTGTGCCAAGACTCGTGCTGCGCACGCTTTGTGGTTGGAGTGAGAAACAGGTTCTTTGGTGTTTTCTGCGAAACACTTTAGCAGCGCGTTGGTGCTAGTATGGAGTCAGGGGATGGATGAAGCGGAGAGCCCCGTTTGGAGTGAGGCTGCAAAGGGTATGCCAAGAGAAGTGTTCTGCTGTGCCAAGACTCGTGCTGCGCACGCTTTGTGGTTGGAGTGAGAAACAGGTTCCTTGGTGTTTTCTGCGAAACGCTTTAGCAGCCCGTTGGTGCTAGTATGGAGTCAGGGGATGGATGAAGCGGAGAGCCCCGTTTGGAGTGAGGCTGCAAAGGGTATGCCAAGATAAGTGTTCTGCTGTGCCAAGACTCGTGCTGCGCACGCTTTGTGTTTGGAGTGAGAAACAGGTTCTTTGGTGCTTTCTGCGAAACGCTTTAGGAGCCTGTTGGTGCGAGTATGGAGTTAGGGGATGGATGAAGCGGAGAGCCCCGTTTGGAGTGAGGCTGCAAAGCGCATGCCAAGGGAAGTGTTCTGCTGTGCCAAGACTCGTGCTGCGCACGCTTTGTGGTTGGAGTGAGAAACAGGTTCTTTGGTGTTTTCTGCGAAACGCTTTAGCAGCCCGTTGGTGCTAGTATGGAGTCAGGGGATGGATGAAGCGGAGAGCCCCGTTTGGAGTGAGGCTGCAAAGGGCATGCCAAGGGAAGTGTTCTGCTGTGCCAAGACTCGTGCTGCGCACGCTTTGTGGTTGGAGTGAGAAACAGGTTCTTTGGTGTTTTTTGCGAAACGCTTTAGCAGCGCGTTGGTGCTAGTATGGAGTCAGGGGATGGATGAAGCGGAGAGCCCCGTTTGGAGTGAGGCTGCAAAGGGTATGCCAAGAGAAGTGTTCTGCTGTGCCAAGACTCGTGCTGCGCACGCTTTGTGGTTGGAGTGAGAAACAGGTTCTTTGGTGCTTTCTGCGAAACGCTTTAGGAGCCTGTTGGTGCTAGTATGGAGTTAGGGGATGGATGAAGCGGAGAGCCCCGTTTGGAGTGAGGCTGCAAAGGGCATGCCAAGGGAAGTGTTCTGCTGTGCCAAGACTCGTGCTGCGCACGCTTTGTGGTTGGAGTGAGAAACAGGTTCTTTGGTGTTTTCTGCGAAACGCTTTAGCAGCGCGTTGGTGCTAGTATGGAGTCAGGGGATGGATGAAGCGGAGAGCCCCGTTTGGAGTGAGGCTGCAAAGGGCATGCCAAGGGAAGTGTTCTGCTGTGCCAAGACTCGTGCTGCGCACGCTTTGTGGTTGGAGTGAGAAACAGGTTCTTTGGTGTTTTTTGCGAAACGCTTTAGCAGCGCGTTGGTGCTAGTATGGAGTCAGGGGATGGATGAAGCGGAGAGCCCCGTTTGGAGTGAGGCTGCAAAGGGTATGCCAAGGGAAGTGTTCTGCTGTGCCAAGACTCGTGCTGCGCACGCTTTGTGGTTGGAGTGAGAAACAGGTTCCTTGGTGTTTTCTGTGAAACGCTTTAGCAGGCCGTTGGTGCTAGTATGGAGTCAGGGGATGGATGAAGCGTAGAGCCCCGTTTGGAGTGAGGCTGCAAAGGGCATGCCAAGGGAAGTGTTCTGCTGTGCCAAGACTCGTGCTGCGCACGCTTTGTGGTTGGAGTGAGAAACAGGTTCTTTGGTGTTTTCTGCGAAACGCTTTAGCAGCGCGTTGGTCCTAGTATGGAGTTAGGGGATGGATGAAGCGGAGAGCCCCGTTTGGAGTGAGGCTGCAAAGGGCATGCCAAGGGAAGTGTTCTGCTGTGCCAAGACTCGTGCTGCGCACGCTTTGTGGTTGGAGTGAGAAACAGGTTCTTTGGTGTTTTCTGCGAAACGCTTTAGCAGCCCGTTGGTGCTAGTATGGAGTCAGGGGATGGATGAAGCGGAGAGCCCCGTTTGGAGTGAGGCTGCAAAGGGCATGCCAAGGGAAGTGTTCTGCTGTGCCAAGACTCGTGCTGCGCACGCTTTGTGGTTGGAGTGAGAAACAGGTTCTTTGGTGTTTTCTGCGAAACGCTTTAGCAGCGCGTTGGTGCTAGTATGGAGTCAGGGGATGGATGAAGCGGAGAGCCCCGTTTGGAGTGAGGCTGCAAAGGGTATGCCAAGAGAAGTGTTCTGCTGTGCCAAGACTCGTGCTGCGCATGCTTTGTGGTTGGAGTGAGAAACAGGTTCTTTGGTGCTTTCTGCGAAACGCTTTAGGAGCCTGTTGGTGCTAGTATGGAGTTAGGGGATGGATGAAGCAGAGAGCCCCGTTTGGAGTGAGGCTGCAAAGGGCATGCCAAGGGAAGTGTTCTGCTGTGCCAAGACTCGTGCTGCGCACGCTTTGTGGTTGGAGTGAGAAACAGGTTCTTTGGTGTTTTCTGCGAAACGCTTTAGCAGCCCGTTGGTGCTAGTATGGAGTTAGGGGATGGATGAAGCGTAGAGCCCCGTTTGGAGTGAGGCTGCAAAGGGCATGCCAAGGGAAGTGTTCTGCTGTGCCAAGACTCGTGCTGCGCACGCTTTGTGGTTGGAGTGAGAAACAGGTTCCTTGGTGTTTTCTGCGAAACGCTTTAGCAGCGCGTTAGTGCTAGTATGGAGTCAGGGGATGGATGAAGCGGAGAGCCCCGTTTGGAGTGAGGCTGCAAAGCGCATGCCAAGGGAAGTGTTCTGCTATGCCAAGACTCGTGCTGCGCACGCTTTGTGGTTGGAGTGAGAAGCAGGTTCCTTGGTGTTTTCTGCGAAACGCTTTAGCAGCCTGTTGGTGCTAGTATGGAGTCAGGGGATGGATGAAGCGGAGAGCCCTGTTTGGAGTGAGGCTGCAAAGGGCATGCCAAGGGAAGTGTTCTGCTGTGCCAAGACTCGTGCTGCGCACGCTTTGTGGTTGGAGTGAGAAACAGGTTCTTTGGTGTTTTCTGCGAAACGCTTTAGCCGCGCCTTGGTGCTAGTATGGAGTCAGGGGATGGATGAAGCGGAGAGCCCCGTTTGGAGTGAGGCTGCAAAGGGTATGCCAAGAGAAGTGTTCTGCTGTGCCAAGACTCGTGCTGCGCACGCTTTGTGGTTGGAGTGAGAAACAGGTTCCTTGGTGTTTTCTGCGAAACGCTTTAGCAGCCCGTTGGTGCTAGTATGGAGTCAGGGGATGGATGAAGCGGAGAGCCCCGTTTGGAGTGAGGCTGCAAAGGGCATGCCAAGGGAAGTGTTCTGCTGTGCCAAGACTCGTGCTGCGCACGCTTTGTGGTTGGAGTGAGAAACAGGTTCTTTGGTGTTTTCTGCGCAACGCTTTAGCAGCCCGTTGGTGCCAGTATGGAATTAGGGGATGGATGAAGCGGAGAGCCCCGTTTGGAGTGAGGCTGCAAAGGGCATGCCAAGGGAAGTGTTCTGCTGTGCCAAGACTCGTGCTGCGCACGCTTTGTGGTTGGAGTGAGAAACAGGTTCCTTGGTGTTTTCTGCGAAACGCTTTAGCAGCGCGTTAGTGCTAGTATGGAGTCAGGGGATGGATGAAGCGGAGAGCCCCGTTTGGAGTGAGGCTGCAAAGCGCATGCCAAGGGAAGTGTTCTGCTATGCCAAGACTCGTGCTGCGCACGCTTTGTGGTTGGAGTGAGAAGCAGGTTCCTTGGTGTTTTCTGCGAAACGCTTTAGCAGCCTGTTGGTGCTAGTATGGAGTCAGGGGATGGATGAAGCGGAGAGCCCTGTTTGGAGTGAGGCTGCAAAGGGCATGCCAAGGGAAGTGTTCTGCTGTGCCAAGACTCGTGCTGCGCACGCTTTGTGGTTGGAGTGAGAAACAGGTTCTTTGGTGTTTTCTGCGAAACGCTTTAGCCGCGCCTTGGTGCTAGTATGGAGTCAGGGGATGGATGAAGCGGAGAGCCCCGTTTGGAGTGAGGCTGCAA
Organism: Tinamus guttatus; assembly: GCF_059628265.1. Taxonomy (NCBI): domain Eukaryota; kingdom Metazoa; phylum Chordata; class Aves; order Tinamiformes; family Tinamidae; genus Tinamus; species Tinamus guttatus. Next base: position 63,667 of record NW_028288927.1, read on the forward strand.
AGGGTATGCCAAGAGAAGTGTTCTGCTGTGCCAAGACTCGTGCTGCGCACGCTTTGTGGTTGGAGTGAGAAACAGGTTCCTTGGTGTTTTCTGCGAAACGCTTTAGCAGCCCGTTGGTGCTAGTATGGAGTCAGGGGATGGATGAAGCGGAGAGCCCCGTTTGGAGTGAGGCTGCAAAGGGCATGCCAAGGGAAGTGTTCTGCTGTGCCAAGACTCGTGCTGCGCACGCTTTGTGGTTGGAGTGAGAAACAGGTTCTTTGGTGTTTTCTGCGCAACGCTTTAGCAGCCCGTTGGTGCCAGTATGGAATTAGGGGATGGATGAAGCGGAGAGCCCCGTTTGGAGTGAGGCTGCAAAGGGCATGCCAAGGGAAGTGTTCTGCTGTGCCAAGACTCGTGCTGCGCACGCTTTGTGGTTGGAGTGAGAAACAGGTTCCTTGGTGTTTTCTGCGAAACGCTTTAGCAGCCCGTTGGTGCTAGTATGGAGTCAGGGGATGGATGAAGCGGAGAGCCCCGTTTGGAGTGAGGCTGCAAAGGGCATGCCAAGGGAAGTGTTCTGCTGTGCCAAGACTCGTGCTGCGCACGCTTTGTGGTTGGAGTGAGAAACAGGTTCTTTGGTGTTTTCTGCGAAACGCTTTAGCAGCGCGTTGGTGCTAGTATGGAGTCAGCGGATGGATGAAGCGGAGAGCCCCGTTTGGAGTGAGGCTGCAAAGGGTATGCCAAGAGAAGTGTTCTGCTGTGCCAAGACTCGTGCTGCGCACGCTTTGTGGTTGGAGTGAGAAACAGGTTCTTTGGTGCTTTCTGCGAAACGCTTTAGGAGCCTGTTGGTGCTAGTATGGAGTGAGGGGATGGATGAAGCAGAGAGCCCCGTTTGGAGTGAGGCTGCAAAGGACATGCCAAGGGAAGTGTTCTGCTGTGCCAAGACTCGTGCTGCGCACGCTTTGTGGTTGGAGTGAGAAACAGGTTCTTTGGTGTTTTCTGCGAAACGCTTTAGCAGCGCGTTGGTGCTAGTATGGAGTCAGCAGATGGATGAAGCGGAGAGCCCCGTTTGGAGTGAGGCTGCAAAGGGTATGCCAAGAGAAGTGTTCTGCTGTGCCAAGACTCGTGCTGCGCACGCTTTGTGGTTGGAGTGAGAAACAGGTTCTTTGGTGCTTTCTGCGAAACGCTTTAGGAGCCTGTTGGTGCTAGTATGGAGTTAGGGGATGGATGAAGCGGAGAGCCCCGTTTGGAGTGAGGCTGCAAAGGGCATGCCAAGGGAAGTGTTCTGCTGTGCCAAGACTCGTGCTGCGCACGCTTTGTGGTTGGAGTGAGAAACAGGTTCTTTGGTGTTTTCTGCGAAACGCTTTAGCAGCCCGTTGGTGCCAGTATGGAATTAGGGGATGGATGAAGCGGAGAGCCCCGTTTGGAGTGAGGCTGCAAAGGGCATGCCAAGGGAAGTGTTCTGCTGTGCCAAGACTCGTGCTGCGCACGCTTTGTGGTTGGAGTGAGAAACAGGTTCCTTGGTGTTTTCTGCGAAACGCTTTAGCAGCCCGTTGGTGCTAGTATGGAGTCAGCGGATGGATGAAGCGGAGAGCCCCGTTTGGAGTGAGGCTGCAAAGGGTATGCCAAGAGAAGTGTTCTGCTGTGCCAAGACTCGTGCTGCGCACGCTTTGTGGTTGGAGTGAGAAACAGGTTCTTTGGTGCTTTCTGCGAAACGCTTTAGGAGCCTGTTGGTGCTAGTATGGAGTTAGGGGATGGATGAAGCAGAGAGCCCCGTTTGGAGTGAGGCTGCAAAGGGCATGCCAAGGGAAGTGTTCTGCTGTGCCAAGACTCGTGCTGCGCACGCTTTGTGGTTGGAGTGAGAAACAGGTTCTTTGGTGTTTTCTACGAAACGCTTTAGCAGCCCGTTGGTGCTAGTATGGAGTCAGGGGATGGATGAAGCGGAGAGCTCCGTTTGGAGTGAGGCTGCAAAGGGTATGCCAAGGGAAGTGTTCTGCTGTGCCAAGACTCGTGCTGCGCACGCTTTGTGGTTGGAGTGAGAAACAGGTTCTTTGGTGCTTTCTGCGAAACGCTTTAGGAGCCTGTTGGTGCTAGTATGGAGTCAGGGGATGGATGAAGCGGAGAGCCCCGTTTGGAGTGAGGCTGCAAAGGGCATGCCAAGGGAAGTGTTCTGCTGTGCCAAGACTCGTGCTGCGCACGCTTTGTGGTTGGAGTGAGAAACAGGTTCTTTGGTGTTTTCTGCGAAACGCTTTAGCCGCGCGTTGGTGCTAGTATGGAGTCAGGGGATGGGTGAAGCGGAGAGCCCCGTTTGGAGTGAGGCTGCAAAGGGTATGCCAAGAGAAGTGTTCTGCTGTGCCAAGACTCGTGCTGCGCACGCTTTGTGGTTGGAGTGAGAAACAGGTTCCTTGGTGTTTTCTGCGAAACGCTTTAGCAGGCCGTTGGTGCTAGTATGGAGTCAGGGGATGGATGAAGCGGAGAGCCCCGTTTGGAGTGAGGCTGCAAAGGGTATGCCAAGAGAAGTGTTCTGCTGTGCCAAGACTCGTGCTGCGCACGCTTTGTGGTTGGAGTGAGAAACAGGTTCTTTGGTGCTTTCTGCGAAACGCTTTAGGAGCCTGTTGGTGCTAGTATGGAGTTAGGGGATGGATGAAGCGGAGAGCCCCGTTTGGAGTGAGGCTGCAAAGGGCATGCCAAGGGAAGTGTTCTGCTGTGCCAAGACTCGTGCTGCGCACGCTTTGTGGTTGGAGTGAGAAACAGGTTCTTTGGTGTTTTCTGCGAAACGCTTTAGCAGCCCGTTGGTGCTAGTATGGAGTCAGGGGATGGATGAAGCGGAGAGCCCCGTTTGGAGTGAGGCTGCAAAGGGCATGCCAAGGGAAGTGTTCTGCTGTGCCAAGACTCGTGCTGCGCACGCTTTGTGGTTGGAGTGAGAAACAGGTTCTTTGGTGTTTTCTGCGAAACGCTTTAGCAGCGCGTTGGTGCTAGTATGGAGTCAGCAGATGGATGAAGCGGAGAGCCCCGTTTGGAGTGAGGCTGCAAAGGGTATGCCAAGAGAAGTGTTCTGCTGTGCCAAGACTCGTGCTGCGCACGCTTTGTGGTTGGAGTGAGAAACAGGTTCTTTGGTGCTTTCTGCGAAACGCTTTAGGAGCCTGTTGGTGCTAGTATGGAGTTAGGGGATGGATGAAGCGGAGAGCCCCGTTTGGAGTGAGGCTGCAAAGGGCATGCCAAGGGAAGTGTTCTGCTGTGCCAAGACTCGTGCTGCGCACGCTTTGTGGTTGGAGTGAGAAACAGGTTCTTTGGTGTTTTCTGCGAAACGCTTTAGCAGCCCGTTGGTGCCAGTATGGAATTAGGGGATGGATGAAGCGGAGAGCCCCGTTTGGAGTGAGGCTGCAAAGGGCATGCCAAGGGAAGTGTTCTGCTGTGCCAAGACTCGTGCTGCGCACGCTTTGTGGTTGGAGTGAGAAACAGGTTCCTTGGTGTTTTCTGCGAAACGCTTTAGCAGCCCGTTGGTGCTAGTATGGAGTCAACGGATGGATGAAGCGGAGAGCCCCGTTTGGAGTGAGGCTGCAAAGGGTATGCCAAGAGAAGTGTTCTGCTGTGCCAAGACTCGTGCTGCGCACGCTTTGTGGTTGGAGTGAGAAACAGGTTCTTTGGTGCTTTCTGCGAAACGCTTTAGGAGCCTGTTGGTGCTAGTATGGAGTTAGGGGATGGATGAAGCAGAGAGCCCCGTTTGGAGTGAGGCTGCAAAGGGCATGCCAAGGGAAGTGTTCTGCTGTGCCAAGACTCGTGCTGCGCACGCTTTGTGGTTGGAGTGAGAAACAGGTTCTTTGGTGTTTTCTGCGAAACGCTTTAGCAGCCCGTTGGTGCTAGTATGGAGTCAGGGGATGGATGAAGCGGAGAGCCCCGTTTGGAGTGAGGCTTCAAAGGGCATGCCAAGGGAAGTGTTCTGCTGTGCCAAGACTCGTGCTGCGCACGCTTTGTGGTTGGAGTGAGAAACAGGTTCTTTGGTGTTTTCTGCGAAACGCTTTAGCAGCGCGTTGGTGCTAGTATGGAGTCAGGGGATGGAGGAAGCGGAGAGCCCCGTTTGGAGTGAGGCTGCAAAGGGTATGCCAAGAGAAGTGTTCTGCTGTGCCAAGACTCGTGCTGCGCACGCTTTGTGGTTGGAGTGAGAAACAGGTTCTTTGGTGTTTTCTACGAAACGCTTTAGCAGCCCGTTGGTGCTAGTATGGAGTCAGGGGATGGATGAAGCGGAGAGCTCCGTTTGGAGTGAGGCTGCAAAGGGTATGCCAAGGGAAGTGTTCTGCTGTGCCAAGACTCGTGCTGCGCACGCTTTGTGGTTGGAGTGAGAAACAGGTTCTTTGGTGCTTTCTGCGAAACGCTTTAGGAGCCTGTTGGTGCTAGTATGGAGTCAGGGGATGGATGAAGCGGAGAGCCCCGTTTGGAGTGAGGCTGCAAAGCGCATGCCAAGGGAAGTGTTCTGCTGTGCCAAGACTCGTGCTGCGCACGCTTTGTGGTTGGAGTGAGAAACAGGTTCTTTGGTGTTTTCTGCGAAACGCTTTAGCCGCGCGTTGGTGCTAGTATGGAGTCAGGGGATGGATGAAGCGGAGAGCCCCGTTTGGAGTGAGGCTGCAAAGGGTATGCCAAGAGAAGTGTTCTGCTGTGCCAAGACTCGTGCTGCGCACGCTTTGTGGTTGGAGTGAGAAACAGGTTCCTTGGTGTTTTCTGCGAAACGCTTTAGCAGGCCGTTGGTGCTAGTATGGAGTCAGGGGATGGATGAAGCGGAGAGCCCCGTTTGGAGTGAGGCTGCAAAGGGTATGCCAAGAGAAGTGTTCTGCTGTGCCAAGACTCGTGCTGCGCACGCTTTGTGGTTGGAGTGAGAAACAGGTTCTTTGGTGCTTTCTGCGAAACGCTTTAGGAGCCTGTTGGTGCTAGTATGGAGTTAGGGGATGGATGAAGCAGAGAGCCCCGTTCGGAGTGAGGCTGCAAAGGGCATGCCAAGGGAAGTGTTCTGCTGTGCCAAGACTCGTGCTGCGCACGCTTTGTGGTTGGAGTGAGAAACAGGTTCTTTGGTGTTTTCTGCGAAACGCTTTAGCAGCCCGTTGGTGCTAGTATGGAGTCAGGGGATGGATGAAGCGGAGAGCCCCGTTTGGAGTGAGGCTGCAAAGGGCATGCCAAGGGAAGTGTTCTGCTGTGCCAAGACTCGTGCTGCGCACGCTTTGTGGTTGGAGTGAGAAACAGGTTCTTTGGTGTTTTCTGCGAAACGCTTTAGCAGCCCGTTGGTGCTAGTATGGAGTCAGTGGATGGATGAAGCGGAGAGCCCCGTTTGGAGTGAGGCTGCAAAGGGTATGCCAAGAGAAGTGTTCTGCTGTGCCAAGACTCGTGCTGCGCACGCTTTGTGGTTGGAGTGAGAAACAGGTTCTTTGGTGTTTTCTGCGAAACGCTTTAGCAGGCCGTTGGTCCTAGTATGGAGTCAGGGGATGGATGAAGCGGAGAGCTCCGTTTGGAGTGAGGCTGCAAAGGGTATGCCAAGGGAAGTGTTCTGCTGTGCCAAGACTCGTGCTGCGCACACTTTGTGGTTGGAGTGAGAAACAGGTTCTTTGGTGCTTTCTGCGAAACGCTTTAGGAGCCTGTTGGTGCTAGTATGGAGTCAGGGGATGGATGAAGCGGAGAGCCCCGTTTGGAGTGAGGCTGCAAAGGGCATGCCAAGGGAAGTGTTCTGCTGTGCCAAGACTCGTGCTGCGCATGCTTTGTGGTTGGAGTGAGAAACAGGTTCTTTGGTGTTTTCTGCGAAACGCTTTAGCAGCCCGTTGGTGCTAGTATGGAGTCAGGGGATGGATGAAGCGGAGAGCCCCGTTTGGAGTGAGGCTGCAAAGGGCATGCCAAGGGAAGTGTTCTGCTGTGCCAAGACTCGTGCTGCGCACGCTTTGTGGTTGGAGTGAGAAACAGGTTCTTTGGTGTTTTCTGCGAAACGCTTTAGCCGCGCGTTGGTGCTAGTATGGAGTCAGGGGATGGATGAAGCGGAGAGCCCCGTTTGGAGTGAGGCTGCAAAGGGTATGCCAAGAGAAGTGTTCTGCTGTGCCAAGACTCGTGCTGCGCATGCTTTGTGGTTGGAGTGAGAAACAGGTTCCTTGGTGTTTTCTGCGAAACGCTTTAGCAGCCCGTTGGTGCTAGTATGGAGTCAGGGGATGGATGAAGCGGAGAGCCCCGTTTGGAGTGAGGCTGCAAAGGGTATGCCAAGAGAAGTGTTCTGCTGTGCCAAGACTCGTGCTGCGCACGCTTTGTGTTTGGAGTGAGAAACAGGTTCTTTGGTGCTTTCTGCGAAACGCTTTAGGAGCCTGTTGGTGCGAGTATGGAGTTAGGGGATGGATGAAGCGGAGAGCCCCGTTTGGAGTGAGGCTGCAAAGCGCATGCCAAGGGAAGTGTTCTGCTGTGCCAAGACTCGTGCTGCGCACGCTTTGTGGTTGGAGTGAGAAACAGGTTCTTTGGTGTTTTCTGCGAAACGCTTTAGCAGCCCGTTGGTGCTAGTATGGAGTCAGGGGATGGATGAAGCGGAGAGCCCCGTTTGGAGTGAGGCTGCAAAGGGCATGCCAAGGGAAGTGTTCTGCTGTGCCAAGACTCGTGCTGCGCACGCTTTGTGGTTGGAGTGAGAAACAGGTTCTTTGGTGTTTTTTGCGAAACGCTTTAGCAGCGCGTTGGTGCTAGTATGGAGTCAGGGGATGGATGAAGCGGAGAGCCCCGTTCGGAGTGAGGCTGCAAAGGGTATGCCAAGAGAAGTGTTCTGCTGTGCCAAGACTCGTGCTGCGCACGCTTTGTGGTTGGAGTGAGAAACAGGTTCTTTGGTGCTTTCTGCGAAACGCTTTAGGAGCCTGTTGGTGCTAGTATGGAGTTAGGGGATGGATGAAGCGGAGAGCCCCGTTTGGAGTGAGGCTGCAAAGGGCATGCCAAGGGAAGTGTTCTGCTGTGCCAAGACTCGTGCTGCGCACGCTTTGTGGTTGGAGTGAGAAACAGGTTCTTTGGTGTTTTCTGCGAAACGCTTTAGCAGCGCGTTGGTCCTAGTATGGAGTCAGGGGATGGATGAAGCGGAGAGCCCCGTTTGGAGTGAGGCTGCAAAGGGCATGCCAAGGGAAGTGTTCTGCTGTGCCAAGACTCGTGCTGCGCACGCTTTGTGGTTGGAGTGAGAAACAGGTTCTTTGGTGTTTTTTGCGAAACGCTTTAGCAGCGCGTTGGTGCTAGTATGGAGTCAGGGGATGGATGAAGCAGAGAGCCCCGTTTGGAGTGAGGCTGCAAAGGGCATGCCAAGGGAAGTGTTCTGCTGTGCCAAGACTCGTGCTGCGCACGCTTTGTGGTTGGAGTGAGAAACAGGTTCTTTGGTGTTTTCTGCGAAACGCTTTAGCAGCCCGTTGGTGCTAGTATGGAGTCAGGGGATGGATGAAGCGGAGAGCCCCGTTTGGAGTGAGGCTGCAAAGGGTATGCCAAGAGAAGTGTTCTGCTGTGCCAAGACTCGTGCTGCGCACGCTTTGTGGTTGGAGTGAGAAACAGGTTCCTTGGTGTTTTCTGCGAAACGCTTTAGCAGGCCGTTGGTGCTAGTATGGAGTCAGGGGATGGATGAAGCGGAGAGCCCCGTTTGGAGTGAGGCTGCAAAGGGTATGCCAAGAGAAGTGTTCTGCTGTGCCAAGACTCGTGCTGCGCACGCTTTGTGGTTGGAGTGAGAAACAGGTTCTTTGGTGCTTTCTGCGAAACGCTTTAGGAGCCTGTTGGTGCTAGTATGGAGTTAGGGGATGGATGAAGCAGAGAGCCCCGTTCGGAGTGAGGCTGCAAAGGGCATGCCAAGGGAAGTGTTCTGCTGTGCCAAGACTCGTGCTGCGCACGCTTTGTGGTTGGAGTGAGAAACAGGTTCTTTGGTGTTTTCTGCGAAACGCTTTAGCAGCCCGTTGGTGCTAGTATGGAGTCAGGGGATGGATGAAGCGGAGAGCCCCGTTTGGAGTGAGGCTGCAAAGGGCATGCCAAGGGAAGTGTTCTGCTGTGCCAAGACTCGTGCTGCGCACGCTTTGTGGTTGGAGTGAGAAACAGGTTCTTTGGTGTTTTCTGCGAAACGCTTTAGCAGCCCGTTGGTGCTAGTATGGAGTCAGTGGATGGATGAAGCGGAGAGCCCCGTTTGGAGTGAGGCTGCAAAGGGTATGCCAAGAGAAGTGTTCTGCTGTGCCAAGACTCGTGCTGCGCACGCTTTGTGGTTGGAGTGAGAAACAGGTTCTTTGGTGTTTTCTGCGAAACGCTTTAGCAGGCCGTTGGTCCTAGTATGGAGTCAGGGGATGGATGAAGCGGAGAGCTCCGTTTGGAGTGAGGCTGCAAAGGGTATGCCAAGGGAAGTGTTCTGCTGTGCCAAGACTCGTGCTGCGCACACTTTGTGGTTGGAGTGAGAAACAGGTTCTTTGGTGCTTTCTGCGAAACGCTTTAGGAGCCTGTTGGTGCTAGTATGGAGTCAGGGGATGGATGAAGCGGAGAGCCCCGTTTGGAGTGAGGCTGCAAAGGGCATGCCAAGGGAAGTGTTCTGCTGTGCCAAGACTCGTGCTGCGCATGCTTTGTGGTTGGAGTGAGAAACAGGTTCTTTGGTGTTTTCTGCGAAACGCTTTAGCAGCCCGTTGGTGCTAGTATGGAGTCAGGGGATGGATGAAGCGGAGAGCCCCGTTTGGAGTGAGGCTGCAAAGGGCATGCCAAGGGAAGTGTTCTGCTGTGCCAAGACTCGTGCTGCGCACGCTTTGTGGTTGGAGTGAGAAACAGGTTCTTTGGTGTTTTCTGCGAAACGCTTTAGCCGCGCGTTGGTGCTAGTATGGAGTCAGGGGATGGATGAAGCGGAGAGCCCCGTTTGGAGTGAGGCTGCAAAGGGTATGCCAAGAGAAGTGTTCTGCTGTGCCAAGACTCGTGCTGCGCATGCTTTGTGGTTGGAGTGAGAAACAGGTTCCTTGGTGTTTTCTGCGAAACGCTTTAGCAGCCCGTTGGTGCTAGTATGGAGTCAGGGGATGGATGAAGCGGAGAGCCCCGTTTGGAGTGAGGCTGCAAAGGGTATGCCAAGAGAAGTGTTCTGCTGTGCCAAGACTCGTGCTGCGCACGCTTTGTGTTTGGAGTGAGAAACAGGTTCTTTGGTGCTTTCTGCGAAACGCTTTAGGAGCCTGTTGGTGCGAGTATGGAGTTAGGGGATGGATGAAGCGGAGAGCCCCGTTTGGAGTGAGGCTGCAAAGCGCATGCCAAGGGAAGTGTTCTGCTGTGCCAAGACTCGTGCTGCGCACGCTTTGTGGTTGGAGTGAGAAACAGGTTCTTTGGTGTTTTCTGCGAAACGCTTTAGCAGCCCGTTGGTGCTAGTATGGAGTCAGGGGATGGATGAAGCGGAGAGCCCCGTTTGGAGTGAGGCTGCAAAGGGCATGCCAAGGGAAGTGTTCTGCTGTGCCAAGACTCGTGCTGCGCACGCTTTGTGGTTGGAGTGAGAAACAGGTTCTTTGGTGTTTTTTGCGAAACGCTTTAGCAGCGCGTTGGTGCTAGTATGGAGTCAGGGGATGGATGAAGCGGAGAGCCCCGTTCGGAGTGAGGCTGCAAAGGGTATGCCAAGAGAAGTGTTCTGCTGTGCCAAGACTCGTGCTGCGCACGCTTTGTGGTTGGAGTGAGAAACAGGTTCTTTGGTGCTTTCTGCGAAACGCTTTAGGAGCCTGTTGGTGCTAGTATGGAGTTAGGGGATGGATGAAGCGGAGAGCCCCGTTTGGAGTGAGGCTGCAAAGGGCATGCCAAGGGAAGTGTTCTGCTGTGCCAAGACTCGTGCTGCGCACGCTTTGTGGTTGGAGTGAGAAACAGGTTCTTTGGTGTTTTCTGCGAAACGCTTTAGCAGCGCGTTGGTCCTAGTATGGAGTCAGGGGATGGATGAAGCGGAGAGCCCCGTTTGGAGTGAGGCTGCAAAGGGCATGCCAAGGGAAGTGTTCTGCTGTGCCAAGACTCGTGCTGCGCACGCTTTGTGGTTGGAGTGAGAAACAGGTTCTTTGGTGTTTTTTGCGAAACGCTTTAGCAGCGCGTTGGTGCTAGTATGGAGTCAGGGGATGGATGAAGCAGAGAGCCCCGTTTGGAGTGAGGCTGCAAAGGGCATGCCAAGGGAAGTGTTCTGCTGTGCCAAGACTCGTGCTGCGCACGCTTTGTGGTTGGAGTGAGAAACAGGTTCTTTGGTGTTTTCTGCGAAACGCTTTAGCAGCCCGTTGGTGCTAGTATGGAGTCAGGGGATGGATGAAGCGGAGAGCCCCGTTTGGAGTGAGGCTTCAAAGGGCATGCCAAGGGAAGTGTTCTGCTGTGCCAAGACTCGTGCTGCGCACGCTTTGTGGTTGGAGTGAGAAACAGGTTCTTTGGTGTTTTCTGCGAAACGCTTTAGCAGCGCGTTGGTGCTAGTATGGAGTCAGGGGATGGAGGAAGCGGAGAGCCCCGTTTGGAGTGAGGCTGCAAAGGGTATGCCAAGAGAAGTGTTCTGCTGTGCCAAGACTCGTGCTGCGCACGCTTTGTGGTTGGAGTGAGAAACAGGTTCTTTGGTGTTTTCTACGAAACGCTTTAGCAGCCCGTTGGTGCTAGTATGGAGTCAGGGGATGGATGAAGCGGAGAGCTCCGTTTGGAGTGAGGCTGCAAAGGGTATGCCAAGGGAAGTGTTCTGCTGTGCCAAGACTCGTGCTGCGCACGCTTTGTGGTTGGAGTGAGAAACAGGTTCTTTGGTGCTTTCTGCGAAACGCTTTAGGAGCCTGTTGGTGCTAGTATGGAGTCAGGGGATGGATGAAGCGGAGAGCCCCGTTTGGAGTTAGGCTGCAAAGGGCATGCCAGGGGAAGTGTTCTGCTGTGCCAAGACTCGTGCTGCGCACGCTTTGTGGTTGGAGTGAGAAACAGGTTCTTTGGTGTTTTTTGCGAAACGCTTTAGCAGCGCGTTGGTGCTAGTATGGAGTCAGGGGATGGATGAAGCAGAGAGCCCCGTTTGGAGTGAGGCTGCAAAGGGCATGCCAAGGGAAGTGTTCTGCTGTGCCAAGACTCGTGCTGCGCACGCTTTGTGGTTGGAGTGAGAAACAGGTTCTTTGGTGTTTTCTGCGAAACGCTTTAGCAGCCCGTTGGTGCTAGTATGGAGTCAGGGGATGGATGAAGCGGAGAGCCCCGTTTGGAGTGAGGCTTCAAAGGGCATGCCAAGGGAAGTGTTCTGCTGTGCCAAGACTCGTGCTGCGCACGCTTTGTGGTTGGAGTGAGAAACAGGTTCTTTGGTGTTTTCTGCGAAACGCTTTAGCAGCGCGTTGGTGCTAGTATGGAGTCAGGGGATGGAGGAAGCGGAGAGCCCCGTTTGGAGTGAGGCTGCAAAGGGTATGCCAAGAGAAGTGTTCTGCTGTGCCAAGACTCGTGCTGCGCACGCTTTGTGGTTGGAGTGAGAAACAGGTTCTTTGGTGTTTTCTACGAAACGCTTTAGCAGCCCGTTGGTGCTAGTATGGAGTCAGGGGATGGATGAAGCGGAGAGCTCCGTTTGGAGTGAGGCTGCAAAGGGTATGCCAAGGGAAGTGTTCTGCTGTGCCAAGACTCGTGCTGCGCACGCTTTGTGGTTGGAGTGAGAAACAGGTTCTTTGGTGCTTTCTGCGAAACGCTTTAGGAGCCTGTTGGTGCTAGTATGGAGTCAGGGGATGGATGAAGCGGAGAGCCCCGTTTGGAGTGAGGCTGCAAAGGGCATGCCAAGGGAAGTGTTCTGCTGTGCCAAGACTCGTGCTGCGCACGCTTTGTGGTTGGAGTGAGAAACAGGTTCTTTGGTGTTTTCTGCGAAACGCTTTAGCCGCGCGTTGGTGCTAGTATGGAGTCAGGGGATGGATGAAGCGGAGAGCCCCGTTTGGAGTGAGGCTGCAAAGGGTATGCCAAGAGAAGTGTTCTGCTGTGCCAAGACTCGTGCTGCGCACGCTTTGTGGTTGGAGTGAGAAACAGGTTCCTTGGTGTTTTCTGCGAAACGCTTTAGCAGGCCGTTGGTGCTAGTATGGAGTCAGGGGATGGATGAAGCGGAGAGCCCCGTTTGGAGTGAGGCTGCAAAGGGTATGCCAAGAGAAGTGTTCTGCTGTGCCAAGACTCGTGCTGCGCACGCTTTGTGGTTGGAGTGAGAAACAGGTTCTTTGGTGCTTTCTGCGAAACGCTTTAGGAGCCTGTTGGTGCTAGTATGGAGTTAGGGGATGGATGAAGCAGAGAGCCCCGTTCGGAGTGAGGCTGCAAAGGGCATGCCAAGGGAAGTGTTCTGCTGTGCCAAGACTCGTGCTGCGCACGCTTTGTGGTTGGAGTGAGAAACAGGTTCTTTGGTGTTTTCTGCGAAACGCTTTAGCAGCCCGTTGGTGCTAGTATGGAGTCAGTGGATGGATGAAGCGGAGAGCCCCGTTTGGAGTGAGGCTGCAAAGGGTATGCCAAGAGAAGTGTTCTGCTGTGCCAAGACTCGTGCTGCGCACGCTTTGTGGTTGGAGTGAGAAACAGGTTCTTTGGTGTTTTCTGCGAAACGCTTTAGCAGGCCGTTGGTCCTAGTATGGAGTCAGGGGATGGATGAAGCGGAGAGCTCCGTTTGGAGTGAGGCTGCAAAGGGTATGCCAAGGGAAGTGTTCTGCTGTGCCAAGACTCGTGCTGCGCACACTTTGTGGTTGGAGTGAGAAACAGGTTCTTTGGTGCTTTCTGCGAAACGCTTTAGGAGCCTGTTGGTGCTAGTATGGAGTCAGGGGATGGATGAAGCGGAGAGCCCCGTTTGGAGTGAGGCTGCAAAGGGCATGCCAAGGGAAGTGTTCTGCTGTGCCAAGACTCGTGCTGCGCATGCTTTGTGGTTGGAGTGAGAAACAGGTTCTTTGGTGTTTTCTGCGAAACGCTTTAGCAGCCCGTTGGTGCTAGTATGGAGTCAGGGGATGGATGAAGCGGAGAGCCCCGTTTGGAGTGAGGCTGCAAAGGGCATGCCAAGGGAAGTGTTCTGCTGTGCCAAGACTCGTGCTGCGCACGCTTTGTGGTTGGAGTGAGAAACAGGTTCTTTGGTGTTTTCTGCGAAACGCTTTAGCCGCGCGTTGGTGCTAGTATGGAGTCAGGGGATGGATGAAGCGGAGAGCCCCGTTTGGAGTGAGGCTGCAAAGGGTATGCCAAGAGAAGTGTTCTGCTGTGCCAAGACTCGTGCTGCGCATGCTTTGTGGTTGGAGTGAGAAACAGGTTCCTTGGTGTTTTCTGCGAAACGCTTTAGCAGCCCGTTGGTGCTAGTATGGAGTCAGGGGATGGATGAAGCGGAGAGCCCCGTTTGGAGTGAGGCTGCAAAGGGTATGCCAAGAGAAGTGTTCTGCTGTGCCAAGACTCGTGCTGCGCACGCTTTGTGTTTGGAGTGAGAAACAGGTTCTTTGGTGCTTTCTGCGAAACGCTTTAGGAGCCTGTTGGTGCGAGTATGGAGTTAGGGGATGGATGAAGCGGAGAGCCCCGTTTGGAGTGAGGCTGCAAAGCGCATGCCAAGGGAAGTGTTCTGCTGTGCCAAGACTCGTGCTGCGCACGCTTTGTGGTTGGAGTGAGAAACAGGTTCTTTGGTGTTTTCTGCGAAACGCTTTAGCAGCCCGTTGGTGCTAGTATGGAGTCAGGGGATGGATGAAGCGGAGAGCCCCGTTTGGAGTGAGGCTGCAAAGGGCATGCCAAGGGAAGTGTTCTGCTGTGCCAAGACTCGTGCTGCGCACGCTTTGTGGTTGGAGTGAGAAACAGGTTCTTTGGTGTTTTTTGCGAAACGCTTTAGCAGCGCGTTGGTGCTAGTATGGAGTCAGGGGATGGATGAAGCGGAGAGCCCCGTTCGGAGTGAGGCTGCAAAGGGTATGCCAAGAGAAGTGTTCTGCTGTGCCAAGACTCGTGCTGCGCACGCTTTGTGGTTGGAGTGAGAAACAGGTTCTTTGGTGCTTTCTGCGAAACGCTTTAGGAGCCTGTTGGTGCTAGTATGGAGTTAGGGGATGGATGAAGCGGAGAGCCCCGTTTGGAGTGAGGCTGCAAAGGGCATGCCAAGGGAAGTGTTCTGCTGTGCCAAGACTCGTGCTGCGCACGCTTTGTGGTTGGAGTGAGAAACAGGTTCTTTGGTGTTTTCTGCGAAACGCTTTAGCAGCGCGTTGGTCCTAGTATGGAGTCAGGGGATGGATGAAGCGGAGAGCCCCGTTTGGAGTGAGGCTGCAAAGGGCATGCCAAGGGAAGTGTTCTGCTGTGCCAAGACTCGTGCTGCGCACGCTTTGTGGTTGGAGTGAGAAACAGGTTCTTTGGTGTTTTTTGCGAAACGCTTTAGCAGCGCGTTGGTGCTAGTATGGAGTCAGGGGATGGATGAAGCGGAGAGCCCCGTTTGGAGTGAGGCTGCAAAGGGTATGCCAAGGGAAGTGTTCTGCTGTGCCAAGACTCGTGCTGCGCACGCTTTGTGGTTGGAGTGAGAAACAGGTTCCTTGGTGTTTTCTGTGAAACGCTTTAGCAGGCCGTTGGTGCTAGTATGGAGTCAGGGGATGGATGAAGCGTAGAGCCCCGTTTGGAGTGAGGCTGCAAAGGGCATGCCAAGGGAAGTGTTCTGCTGTGCCAAGACTCGTGCTGCGCACGCTTTGTGGTTGGAGTGAGAAACAGGTTCTTTGGTGTTTTCTGCGAAACGCTTTAGCAGCGCGTTGGTCCTAGTATGGAGTCAGGGGATGGATGAAGCGGAGAGCCCCGTTTGGAGTGAGGCTGCAAAGGGCATGCCAAGGGAAGTGTTCTGCTGTGCCAAGACTCGTGCTGCGCACGCTTTGTGGTTGGAGTGAGAAACAGGTTCTTTGGTGTTTTCTGCGAAACGCTTTAGCAGCCCGTTGGTGCTAGTATGGAGTCAGTGGATGGATGAAGCGGAGAGCCCCGTTTGGAGTGAGGCTGCAAAGGGTATGCCAAGAGAAGTGTTCTGCTGTGCCAAGACTCGTGCTGCGCACGCTTTGTGGTTGGAGTGAGAAACAGGTTCTTTGGTGTTTTCTGCGAAACGCTTTAGCAGCCCGTTGGTCCTAGTATGGAGTCAGGGGATGGATGAAGCGGAGAGCTCCGTTTGGAGTGAGGCTGCAAAGGGTATGCCAAGGGAAGTGTTCTGCTGTGCCAAGACTCGTGCTGCGCACACTTTGTGGTTGGAGTGAGAAACAGGTTCTTTGGTGCTTTCTGCGAAACGCTTTAGGAGCCTGTTGGTGCTAGTATGGAGTCAGGGGATGGATGAAGCGGAGAGCCCCGTTTGGAGTGAGGCTGCAAAGGGCATGCCAAGGGAAGTGTTCTGCTGTGCCAAGACTCGTGCTGCGCACGCTTTGTGGTTGGAGTGAGAAACAGGTTCTTTGGTGTTTTCTGCGAAACGCTTTAGCAGCCCGTTGGTGCTAGTATGGAGTCAGGGGATGGATGAAGCGGAGAGCCCCGTTTGGAGTGAGGCTGCAAAGGGCATGCCAAGGGAAGTGTTCTGCTGTGCCAAGACTCGTGCTGCGCACGCTTTGTGGTTGGAGTGAGAAACAGGTTCTTTGGTGTTTTCTGCGAAACGCTTTAGCCGCGCCTTGGTGCTAGTATGGAGTCAGGGGATGGATGAAGCGGAGAGCCCCGTTTGGAGTGAGGCTGCAAAGGGTATGCCAAGAGAAGTGTTCTGCTGTGCCAAGACTCGTGCTGCGCACGCTTTGTGGTTGGAGTGAGAAACAGGTTCCTTGGTGTTTTCTGCGAAACGCTTTAGCAGCCCGTTGGTGCTAGTATGGAGTCAGGGGATGGATGAAGCGGAGAGCCCCGTTTGGAGTGAGGCTGCAAAGGGTATGCCAAGAGAAGTGTTCTGCTGTGCCAAGACTCGTGCTGCGCACGCTTTGTGTTTGGAGTGAGAAACAGGTTCTTTGGTGCTTTCTGCGAAACGCTTTAGGAGCCTGTTGGTGCGAGTATGGAGTTAGGGGATGGATGAAGCGGAGAGCCCCGTTTGGAGTGAGGCTGCAAAGCGCATGCCAAGGGAAGTGTTCTGCTGTGCCAAGACTCGTGCTGCGCACGCTTTGTGGTTGGAGTGAGAAACAGGTTCTTTGGTGTTTTCTGCGAAACGCTTTAGCAGCCCGTTGGTGCTAGTATGGAGTCAGGGGATGGATGAAGCGGAGAGCCCCGTTTGGAGTGAGGCTGCAAAGGGCATGCCAAGGGAAGTGTTCTGCTGTGCCAAGACTCGTGCTGCGCACGCTTTGTGGTTGGAGTGAGAAACAGGTTCTTTGGTGTTTTTTGCGAAACGCTTTAGCAGCGCGTTGGTGCTAGTATGGAGTCAGGGGATGGATGAAGCGGAGAGCCCCGTTTGGAGTGAGGCTGCAAAGGGTATGCCAAGAGAAGTGTTCTGCTGTGCCAAGACTCGTGCTGCGCACGCTTTGTGGTTGGAGTGAGAAACAGGTTCTTTGGTGCTTTCTGCGAAACGCTTTAGGAGCCTGTTGGTGCTAGTATGGAGTTAGGGGATGGATGAAGCAGAGAGCCCCGTTTGGAGTGAGGCTGCAAAGGGCATGCCAAGGGAAGTGTTCTGCTGTGCCAAGACTCGTGCTGCGCACGCTTTGTGGTTGGAGTGAGAAACAGGTTCTTTGGTGTTTTCTGCGAAACGCTTTAGCAGCGCGTTGGTCCTAGTATGGAGTCAGGGGATGGATGAAGCGGAGAGCCCCGTTTGGAGTGAGGCTGCAAAGGGCATGCCAAGGGAAGTGTTCTGCTGTGCCAAGACTCGTGCTGCGCACGCTTTGTGGTTGGAGTGAGAAACAGGTTCTTTGGTGTTTTTTGCGAAACGCTTTAGCAGCGCGTTGGTGCTAGTATGGAGTCAGGGGATGGATGAAGCGGAGAGCCCCGTTTGGAGTGAGGCTGCAAAGGGTATGCCAAGGGAAGTGTTCTGCTGTGCCAAGACTCGTGCTGCGCACGCTTTGTGGTTGGAGTGAGAAACAGGTTCCTTGGTGTTTTCTGTGAAACGCTTTAGCAGGCCGTTGGTGCTAGTATGGAGTCAGGGGATGGATGAAGCGTAGAGCCCCGTTTGGAGTGAGGCTGCAAAGGGCATGCCAAGGGAAGTGTTCTGCTGTGCCAAGACTCGTGCTGCGCACGCTTTGTGGTTGGAGTGAGAAACAGGTTCTTTGGTGTTTTCTGCGAAACGCTTTAGCAGCGCGTTGGTCCTAGTATGGAGTTAGGGGATGGATGAAGCGGAGAGCCCCGTTTGGAGTGAGGCTGCAAAGGGCATGCCAAGGGAAGTGTTCTGCTGTGCCAAGACTCGTGCTGCGCACGCTTTGTGGTTGGAGTGAGAAACAGGTTCTTTGGTGTTTTCTGCGAAACGCTTTAGCAGCCCGTTGGTGCTAGTATGGAGTCAGGGGATGGATGAAGCGGAGAGCCCCGTTTGGAGTGAGGCTGCAAAGGGCATGCCAAGGGAAGTGTTCTGCTGTGCCAAGACTCGTGCTGCGCACGCTTTGTGGTTGGAGTGAGAAACAGGTTCCTTGGTGTTTTCTGCGAAACGCTTTAGCAGCGCGTTGGTGCTAGTATGGAGTCAGGGGATGGATGAAGCGGAGAGCCCCGTTTGGAGTGAGGCTGCAAAGGGTATGCCAAGAGAAGTGTTCTGCTGTGCCAAGACTCGTGCTGCGCATGCTTTGTGGTTGGAGTGAGAAACAGGTTCTTTGGTGCTTTCTGCGAAACGCTTTAGGAGCCTGTTGGTGCTAGTATGGAGTTAGGGGATGGATGAAGCGGAGAGCCCTGTTTGGAGTGAGGCTGCAAAGGGTATGCCAAGGGAAGTGTTCTGCTGTGCCAAGACTCGTGCTGCGCACGCTTTGTGGTTGGAGTGAGAAACAGGTTCTTTGGTGTTTTCTGCGAAACGCTTTAGCAGCCCGTTGGTGCTAGTATGGAGTTAGGGGATGGATGAAGCGTAGAGCCCCGTTTGGAGTGAGGCTGCAAAGGGCATGCCAAGGGAAGTGTTCTGCTGTGCCAAGACTCGTGCTGCGCACGCTTTGTGGTTGGAGTGAGAAACAGGTTCCTTGGTGTTTTCTGCGAAACGCTTTAGCAGCGCGTTAGTGCTAGTATGGAGTCAGGGGATGGATGAAGCGGAGAGCCCCGTTTGGAGTGAGGCTGCAAAGCGCATGCCAAGGGAAGTGTTCTGCTATGCCAAGACTCGTGCTGCGCACGCTTTGTGGTTGGAGTGAGAAGCAGGTTCCTTGGTGTTTTCTGCGAAACGCTTTAGCAGCCTGTTGGTGCTAGTATGGAGTCAGGGGATGGATGAAGCGGAGAGCCCTGTTTGGAGTGAGGCTGCAAAGGGCATGCCAAGGGAAGTGTTCTGCTGTGCCAAGACTCGTGCTGCGCATGCTTTGTGGTTGGAGTGAGAAACAGGTTCTTTGGTGTTTTCTGCGAAACGCTTTAGCAGCGTGTTGGTGCTAGTATGGAGTCAGCGGATGGATGAAGCGGAGAGCCCCGTTTGGAGTGAGGCTGCAAAGGGTATGCCAAGAGAAGTGTTCTGCTGTGCCAAGACTCGTGCTGCGCACGCTTTGTGGTTGGAGTGAGAAACAGGTTCTTTGGTGCTTTCTGCGAAACGCTTTAGGAGCCTGTTGGTGCTAGTATGGAGTTAGGGGATGGATGAAGCAGAGAGCCCCGTTTGGAGTGAGGCTGCAAAGGGCATGCCAAGGGAAGTGTTCTGCTGTGCCAAGACTCGTGCTGCGCACGCTTTGTGGTTGGTGTGAGAAACAGGTTCTTTGGTGTTTTCTGCGAAACGCTTTAGCAGCCCGTTGGTGCTAGTATGGAGTCAGGGGATGGATGAAGCGGAGAGCCCCGTTTGGAGTGAGGCTGCAAAGGGCATGCCAAGGGAAGTGTTCTGCTGTGCCAAGACTCGTGCTGCGCACGCTTTGTGGTTGGAGTGAGAAACAGGTTCTTTGGTGCTTTCTGCGAAACGCTTTAGGAGCCTGTTGGTGCTAGTATGGAATTAGGGGATGGAGGAAGCGGAGAGCCCCGTTTGGAGTGAGGCTGCAAAGGGCATGCCAAGGGAAGTGTTCTGCTGTGCCAAGACTCGTGCTGCGCACGCTTTGTGGTTGGAGTGAGAAACAGGTTCCTTGGTGTTTTCTGCGAAACGCTTTAGCAGCCCGTTGGTGCTAGTATGGAGTCAGGGGATGGATGAAGCGGAGAGCCCCGTTTGGAGTGAGGCTGCAAAGGGCATGCCAAGGGAAGTGTTCTGCTGTGCCAAGACTCGTGCTGCGCACGCTTTGTGGTTGGAGTGAGAAACAGGTTCTTTGGTGTTTTCTGCGAAACGCTTTAGCAGCGCGTTGGTGCTAGTATGGAGTCAGGGGATGGATGAAGCGGAGAGCCCCGTTTGGAGTGAGGCTGCAAAGGGTATGCCAAGAGAAGTGTTCTGCTGTGCCAAGACTCGTGCTGCGCACGCTTTGTGGTTGGAGTGAGAAACAGGTTCTTTGGTGTTTTCTGCGAAACGCTTTAGGAGCCTGTTGGTGCTAGTATGGAGTTAGGGGATGGATGAAGCGGAGAGCCCCGTTTGGAGTGAGGCTGCAAAGGGCATGCCAAGGGAAGTGTTCTGCTGTGCCAAGACTCGTGCTGCGCACGCTTTGTGGTTGGAGTGAGAAACAGGTTCCTTGGTGTTTTCTGCGAAACGCTTTAGCAGCCTCTTGGTGCTAGTATGGAGTTAGGGGATGGATGAAGCGTAGAGCCCCGTTTGGAGTGAGGCTGCAAAGGGCATGCCAAGGGAAGTGTTCTGCTGTGCCAAGACTCGTGCTGCGCACGCTTTGTGGTTGGAGTGAGAAACAGGTTCCTTGGTGTTTTCTGCGAAACGCTTTAGCAGCCCGTTGGTGCTAGTATGGAGTCAGGGGATGGATGAAGCGGAGAGCCCCGTTTGGAGTGAGGCTGCAAAGCGCATGCCAAGGGAAGTGTTCTGCTATGCCAAGACTCGTGCTGCGCACGCTTTGTGGTTGGAGTGAGAAGCAGGTTCCTTGGTGTTTTCTGCGAAACGCTTTAGCAGCCTGTTGGTGCCAGTATGGAGTCAGGGGATGGATGAAGCGGAGAGCCCCGTTTGGAGTGAGGCTGCAAAGGGCATGCCAAGGGAAGTGTTCTGCTGTGCCAAGACTCGTGCTGCGCACGCTTTTTGGTTGGAGTGAGAAACAGGTTCCTTGGTGTTTTCTGCGAAACGCTTTAGCAGCCCGTTGGTGCTAGTATGGAGTCAGGGGATGGATGAAGCGGAGAGCCCCGTTTGGAGTGAGGCTGCAAAGGGCATGCCAGGGGAAGTGTTCTGCTGTGCCAAGACTCGTGCTGCGCACGCTTTGTGGTTGGAGTGAGAAACAGGTTCTTTGGTGTTTTCTGCGAAACGCTTTAGCAGCGCGTTGGTGCTAGTATGGAGTCAGGGGATGGATGAAGCGGAGAGCCCCGTTTGGAGTGAGGCTGCAAAGGGTATGCCAAGAGAAGTGTTCTGCTGTGCCAAGACTCGTGCTGCGCACGCTTTGTGGTTGGAGTGAGAAACAGGTTCTTTGGTGCTTTTTGCGAAACGCTTTAGGAGCCTGTTGGTGCTAGTATGGAGTTAGGGGATGGATGAAGCGGAGAGCCCCGTTTGGAGTGAGGCTGCAAAGGGCATGCCAAGGGAAGTGTTCTGCTGTGCCAAGACTCGTGCTGCGCACGCTTTGTGGTTGGAGTGAGAAACAGGTTCTTTGGTGTTTTCTGCGAAACGCTTTAGCAGCCCGTTGGTGCCAGTATGGAATTAGGGGATGGATGAAGCGGAGAGCCCCGTTTGGAGTGAGGCTGCAAAGGGCATGCCAAGGGAAGTGTTCTGCTGTGCCAAGACTCGTGCTGCGCACGCTTTGTGGTTGGAGTGAGAAACAGGTTCCTTGGTGTTTTCTGCGAAACGCTTTAGCAGCCCGTTGGTGCTAGTATGGAGTCAGGGGATGGATGAAGCGGAGAGCCCCGTTTGGAGTGAGGCTGCAAAGGGCATGCCAAGGGAAGTGTTCTGCTGTGCCAAGACTCGTGCTGCGCACGCTTTGTGGTTGGAGTGAGAAGCAGGTTCCTTGGTGTTTTCTGCGAAACGCTTTAGCAACCTGTTGGTGCTAGTATGGAGTCAGGGGATGGATGAAGCGGAGAGCCCCATTTGGAGTGAGGCTGCAAAGGGCATGCCAAGGGAAGTGTTCTGCTGTGCCAAGACTCGTGCTGCGCATGCTTTGTGGTTGGAGTGAGAAACAGGTTCTTTGGTGTTTTCTGCGAAACGCTTTAGCAGCGCGTTGGTGCTAGTATGGAGTCAGCGGATGGATGAAGCGGAGAGCCCCGTTTGGAGTGAGGCTGCAAAGGGTATGCCAAGAGAAGTGTTCTGCTGTGCCAAGACTCGTGCTGCGCACGCTTTGTGGTTGGAGTGAGAAACAGGTTCTTTGGTGCTTTCTGCGAAACGCTTTAGGAGCCTGTTGGTGCTAGTATGGAGTTAGGGGATGGATGAAGCAGAGAGCCCCGTTTGGAGTGAGGCTGCAAAGGGCATGCCAAGGGAAGTGTTCTGCTGTGCCAAGACTCGTGCTGCGCACGCTTTGTGGTTGGAGTGAGAAACAGGTTCTTTGGTGTTTTCTGCGAAACGCTTTAGCAGCGCGTTGGTGCTAGTATGGAGTCAGCAGATGGATGAAGCGGAGAGCCCCGTTTGGAGTGAGGCTGCAAAGGGTATGCCAAGAGAAGTGTTCTGCTGTGCCAAGACTCGTGCTGCGCACGCTTTGTGGTTGGAGTGAGAAACAGGTTCTTTGGTGCTTTCTGCGAAACGCTTTAGGAGCCTGTTGGTGCTAGTATGGAGTTAGGGGATGGATGAAGCGGAGAGCCCCGTTTGGAGTGAGGCTGCAAAGGGCATGCCAAGGGAAGTGTTCTGCTGTGCCAAGACTCGTGCTGCGCACGCTTTGTGGTTGGAGTGAGAAACAGGTTCTTTGGTGTTTTCTGCGAAACGCTTTAGCAGCCCGTTGGTGCCAGTATGGAATTAGGGGATGGATGAAGCGGAGAGCCCCGTTGGAGTGAGGCTGCAAAGGGCATGCCAAGGGAAGTGTTCTGCTGTGCCAAGACTCGTGCTGCGCACGCTTTGTGGTTGGAGTGAGAAACAGGTTCCTTGGTGTTTTCTGCGAAACGCTTTAGCAGCCCGTTGGTGCTAGTATGGAGTCAGGGGATGGATGAAGCGTAGAGCCCCGTTTGGAGTGAGGCTGCAAAGGGCATGCCAAGGGAAGTGTTCTGCTGTGCCAAGACTCGTGCTGCGCACGCTTTGTGGTTGGAGTGAGAAGCAGGTTCCTTGGTGTTTTCTGCGAAACGCTTTAGCAGCCTGTTGGTGCTAGTATGGAGTCAGGGGATGGATGAAGCGGAGAGCCCCGTTTGGAGTGAGGCTGCAAAGGGCATGCCAAGGGAAGTGTTCTGCTGTGCCAAGACTCGTGCTGCGCATGCTTTGTGGTTGGAGTGAGAAACAGGTTCTTTGGTGTTTTCTGCGAAACGCTTTAGCAGCCCGTTGGTGCTAGTATGGAGTCAGCGGATGGATGAAGCGGAGAGCCCCGTTTGGAGTGAGGCTGCAAAGGGTATGCCAAGAGAAGTGTTCTGCTGTGCCAAGACTCGTGCTGCGCACGCTTTGTGGTTGGAGTGAGAAACAGGTTCTTTGGTGTTTTCTGCGAAACACTTTAGCAGCGCGTTGGTGCTAGTATGGAGTCAGGGGATGGAGGAAGCGGAGAGCCCCGTTTGGAGTGAGGCTGCAAAGGGTATGCCAAGAGAAGTGTTCTGCTGTGCCAAGACTCGTGCTGCGCACGCTTTGTGGTTGGAGTGAGAAACAGGTTCTTTGGTGTTTTCTACGAAACGCTTTAGCAGCCCGTTGGTGCTAGTATGGAGTCAGGGGATGGATGAAGCGGAGAGCTCCGTTTGGAGTGAGGCTGCAAAGGGTATGCCAAGGGAAGTGTTCTGCTGTGCCAAGACTCGTGCTGCGCACGCTTTGTGGTTGGAGTGAGAAACAGGTTCTTTGGTGCTTTCTGCGAAACGCTTTAGGAGCCTGTTGGTGCTAGTATGGAGTCAGGGGATGGATGAAGCGGAGAGCCCCGTTTGGAGTGAGGCTGCAAAGGGCATGCCAAGGGAAGTGTTCTGCTGTGCCAAGACTCGTGCTGCGCACGCTTTGTGGTTGGAGTGAGAAACAGGTTCTTTGGTGTTTTCTGCGAAACGCTTTAGCCGCGCGTTGGTGCTAGTATGGAGTCAGGG
This sequence comes from Tinamus guttatus, assembly GCF_059628265.1. Classification (NCBI taxonomy): domain Eukaryota; kingdom Metazoa; phylum Chordata; class Aves; order Tinamiformes; family Tinamidae; genus Tinamus; species Tinamus guttatus. Next base: position 86,812 of record NW_028288927.1, read on the forward strand.
GATGGATGAAGCGGAGAGCCCCGTTTGGAGTGAGGCTGCAAAGGGTATGCCAAGAGAAGTGTTCTGCTGTGCCAAGACTCGTGCTGCGCACGCTTTGTGGTTGGAGTGAGAAACAGGTTCCTTGGTGTTTTCTGCGAAACGCTTTAGCAGGCCGTTGGTGCTAGTATGGAGTCAGGGGATGGATGAAGCGGAGAGCCCCGTTTGGAGTGAGGCTGCAAAGGGTATGCCAAGAGAAGTGTTCTGCTGTGCCAAGACTCGTGCTGCACGCGCTTTGTGGTTGGAGTGAGAAACAGGTTCTTTGGTGCTTTCTGCGAAACGCTTTAGGAGCCTGTTGGTGCTAGTATGGAGTTAGGGGATGGATGAAGCAGAGAGCCCCGTTTGGAGTGAGGCTGCAAAGGGCATGCCAAGGGAAGTGTTCTGCTGTGCCAAGACTCGTGCTGCGCACGCTTTGTGGTTGGAGTGAGAAACAGGTTCTTTGGTGTTTTCTGCGAAACGCTTTAGCAGCCCGTTGGTGCTAGTATGGAGTCAGTGGATGGATGAAGCGGAGAGCCCCGTTTGGAGTGAGGCTGCAAAGGGTATGCCAAGAGAAGTGTTCTGCTGTGCCAAGACTCGTACTGCGCACGCTTTGTGGTTGGAGTGAGAAACAGGTTCTTTGGTGTTTTCTGCGAAACGCTTTAGCAGCGCGTTGGTGCTAGTATGGAGTCAGGGGATGGATGAAGCGGAGAGCTCCGTTTGGAGTGAGGCTGCAAAGGGTATGCCAAGGGAAGTGTTCTGCTGTGCCAAGACTCGTGCTGCGCACGCTTTGTGGTTGGAGTGAGAAACAGGTTCTTTGGTGCTTTCTGCGAAACGCTTTAGGAGCCTGTTGGTGCTAGTATGGAGTCAGGGGATGGATGAAGCGGAGAGCCCCGTTTGGAGTGAGGCTGCAAAGGGCATGCCAAGGGAAGTGTTCTGCTGTGCCAAGACTCGTGCTGCGCACGCTTTGTGGTTGGAGTGAGAAACAGGTTCTTTGGTGTTTTCTGCGAAACGCTTTAGCCGCGCGTTGGTGCTAGTATGGAGTCAGGGGATGGATGAAGCGGAGAGCCCCGTTTGGAGTGAGGCTGCAAAGGGTATGCCAAGAGAAGTGTTCTGCTGTGCCAAGACTCGTGCTGCGCACGCTTTGTGGTTGGAGTGAGAAACAGGTTCCTTGGTGTTTTCTGCGAAACGCTTTAGCAGGCCGTTGGTGCTAGTATGGAGTCAGGGGATGGATGAAGCGGAGAGCCCCGTTTGGAGTGAGGCTGCAAAGGGTATGCCAAGAGAAGTGTTCTGCTGTGCCAAGACTCGTGCTGCACACGCTTTGTGGTTGGAGTGAGAAACAGGTTCTTTGGTGCTTTCTGCGAAACGCTTTAGGAGCCTGTTGGTGCTAGTATGGAGTCAGGGGATGGATGAAGCAGAGAGCCCCGTTTGGAGTGAGGCTGCAAAGGGCATGCCAAGGGAAGTGTTCTGCTGTGCCAAGACTCGTGCTGCGCACGCTTTGTGGTTGGAGTGAGAAACAGGTTCTTTGGTGTTTTCTGCGAAACGCTTTAGCAGCCCGTTGGTGCTAGTATGGAGTCAGTGGATGGATGAAGCGGAGAGCCCCGTTTGGAGTGAGGCTGCAAAGGGTATGCCAAGAGAAGTGTTCTGCTGTGCCAAGACTCGTACTGCGCACGCTTTGTGGTTGGAGTGAGAAACAGGTTCTTTGGTGTTTTCTGCGAAACGCTTTAGCAGCCCGTTGGTCCTAGTATGGAGTCAGGGGATGGATGAAGCGGAGAGCTCCGTTTGGAGTGAGGCTGCAAAGGGTATGCCAAGGGAAGTGTTCTGCTGTGCCAAGACTCGTGCTGCGCACACTTTGTGGTTGGAGTGAGAAACAGGTTCTTTGGTGCTTTCTGCGAAACGCTTTAGGAGCCTGTTGGTGCTAGTATGGAGTCAGGGGATGGATGAAGCGGAGAGCCCCGTTTGGAGTGAGGCTGCAAAGGGCATGCCAAGGGAAGTGTTCTGCTGTGCCAAGACTCGTGCTGCGCACGCTTTGTGGTTGGAGTGAGAAACAGGTTCTTTGGTGTTTTCTGCGAAACGCTTTAGCAGCCCGTTGGTGCTAGTATGGAGTCAGGGGATGGATGAAGCGGAGAGCCCCGTTTGGAGTGAGGCTGCAAAGGGCATGCCAAGGGAAGTGTTCTGCTGTGCCAAGACTCGTGCTGCGCACGCTTTGTGGTTGGAGTGAGAAACAGGTTCTTTGGTGTTTTCTGCGAAACGCTTTAGCCGCGCGTTGGTGCTAGTATGGAGTCAGGGGATGGGTGAAGCGGAGAGCCCCGTTTGGAGTGAGGCTGCAAAGGGTATGCCAAGAGAAGTGTTCTGCTGTGCCAAGACTCGTGCTGCGCACGCTTTGTGGTTGGAGTGAGAAACAGGTTCCTTGGTGTTTTCTGCGAAACGCTTTAGCAGCCCGTTGGTGCTAGTATGGAGTCAGGGGATGGATGAAGCGTAGAGCCCCGTTTGGAGTGAGGCTGCAAAGGGCATGCCAAGGGAAGTGTTCTGCTGTGCCAAGACTCGTGCTGCGCACGCTTTGTGGTTGGAGTGAGAAGCAGGTTCTTTGGTGTTTTCTGCGAAACGCTTTAGCAGCCTGTTGGTGCTAGTATGGAGTCAGGGGATGGATGAAGCGGAGAGCCCCGTTTGGAGTGAGGCTGCAAAGGGCATGCCAAGGGAAGTGTTCTGCTGTGCCAAGACTCGTGCTGCGCATGCTTTGTGGTTGGAGTGAGAAACAGGTTCTTTGGTGTTTTCTGCGAAACGCTTTAGCAGCCCGTTGGTGCTAGTATGGAGTCAGCGGATGGATGAAGCGGAGAGCCCCGTTTGGAGTGAGGCTGCAAAGGGTATGCCAAGAGAAGTGTTCTGCTGTGCCAAGACTCGTGCTGCGCACGCTTTGTGGTTGGAGTGAGAAACAGGTTCTTTGGTGCTTTCTGCGAAACGCTTTAGGAGCCTGTTGGTGCTAGTATGGAGTTAGGGGATGGATGAAGCAGAGAGCCCCGTTTGGAGTGAGGCTGCAAAGGGCATGCCAAGGGAAGTGTTCTGCTGTGCCAAGACTCGTGCTGCGCACGCTTTGTGGTTGGAGTGAGAAACAGGTTCTTTGGTGTTTTCTGCGAAACGCTTTAGCAGCCCGTTGGTGCTAGTATGGAGTCAGGGGATGGATGAAGCGGAGAGCCCCGTTTGGAGTGAGGCTTCAAAGGGCATGCCAAGGGAAGTGTTCTGCTGTGCCAAGACTCGTGCTGCGCACGCTTTGTGGTTGGAGTGAGAAACAGGTTCTTTGGTGTTTTCTGCGAAACACTTTAGCAGCGCGTTGGTGCTAGTATGGAGTCAGGGGATGGAGGAAGCGGAGAGCCCCGTTTGGAGTGAGGCTGCAAAGGGTATGCCAAGAGAAGTGTTCTGCTGTGCCAAGACTCGTGCTGCGCACGCTTTGTGGTTGGAGTGAGAAACAGGTTCTTTGGTGTTTTCTACGAAACGCTTTAGCAGCCCGTTGGTGCTAGTATGGAGTCAGGGGATGGATGAAGCGGAGAGCCCCGTTTGGAGTGAGGCTGCAAAGGGTATGCCAAGGGAAGTGTTCTGCTGTGCCAAGACTCGTGCTGCGCACGCTTTGTGGTTGGAGTGAGAAACAGGTTCTTTGGTGCTTTCTGCGAAACGCTTTAGGAGCCTGTTGGTGCTAGTATGGAGTCAGGGGATGGATGAAGCGGAGAGCCCCGTTTGGAGTGAGGCTGCAAAGGGCATGCCAAGGGAAGTGTTCTGCTGTGCCAAGACTCGTGCTGCGCACGCTTTGTGGTTGGAGTGAGAAACAGGTTCTTTGGTGTTTTCTGCGAAACGCTTTAGCCGCGCGTTGGTGCTAGTATGGAGTCAGGGGATGGATGAAGCGGAGAGCCCCGTTTGGAGTGAGGCTGCAAAGGGTATGCCAAGAGAAGTGTTCTGCTGTGCCAAGACTCGTGCTGCGCACGCTTTGTGGTTGGAGTGAGAAACAGGTTCCTTGGTGTTTTCTGCGAAACGCTTTAGCAGCCCGTTGGTGCTAGTATGGAGTCAGGGGATGGATGAAGCGGAGAGCCCCGTTTGGAGTGAGGCTGCAAAGGGTATGCCAAGAGAAGTGTTCTGCTGTGCCAAGACTCGTGCTGCACACGCTTTGTGGTTGGAGTGAGAAACAGGTTCTTTGGTGCTTTCTGCGAAACGCTTTAGGAGCCTGTTGGTGCTAGTATGGAGTTAGGGGATGGATGAAGCAGAGATCCCCGTTTGGAGTGAGGCTGCAAAGGGCATGCCAAGGGAAGTGTTCTGCTGTGCCAAGACTCGTGCTGCGCACGCTTTGTGGTTGGAGTGAGAAACAGGTTCTTTGGTGTTTTCTGCGAAACGCTTTAGCAGCCCGTTGGTGCTAGTATGGAGTCAGTGGATGGATGAAGCGGAGAGCCCATTTTGGAGTGAGGCTGCAAAGGGTATGCCAAGAGAAGTGTTCTGCTGTGCCAAGACTCGTACTGCGCACGCTTTGTGGTTGGAGTGAGAAACAGGTTCTTTGGTGTTTTCTGCCAAACGCTTTAGCAGCCCGTTGGTCCTAGTATGGAGTCAGGGGATGGATGAAGCGGAGAGCTCCGTTTGGAGTGAGGCTGCAAAGGGTATGCCAAGGGAAGTGTTCTGCTGTGCCAAGACTCGTGCTGCGCACACTTTGTGGTTGGAGTGAGAAACAGGTTCTTTGGTGCTTTCTGCGAAACGCTTTAGGAGCCTGTTGGTGCTAGTATGGAGTCAGGGGATGGATGAAGCGGAGAGCCCCGTTTGGAGTGAGGCTGCAAAGGGCATGCCAAGGGAAGTGTTCTGCTGTGCCAAGACTCGTGCTGCGCACGCTTTGTGGTTGGAGTGAGAAGCAGGTTCCTTGGTGTTTTCTGCGAAACGCTTTAGCAGCCTGTTGGTGCTAGTATGGAGTCAGGGGATGGATGAAGCGGAGAGCCCCGTTTGGAGTGAGGCTGCAAAGGGCATGCCAAGGGAAGTGTTCTGCTGTGCCAAGACTCGTGCTGCGCACGCTTTGTGGTTGGAGTGAGAAACAGGTTCTTTGGTGTTTTCTGCGAAACGCTTTAGCAGCCCGTTGGTGCTAGTATGGAGTCAGGGGATGGATGAAGCGGAGAGCCCCGTTTGGAGTGAGGCTTCAAAGGGCATGCCAAGGGAAGTGTTCTGCTGTGCCAAGACTCGTGCTGCGCACGCTTTGTGGTTGGAGTGAGAAACAGGTTCTTTGGTGTTTTCTGCGAAACACTTTAGCAGCGCGTTGGTGCTAGTATGGAGTCAGGGGATGGAGGAAGCGGAGAGCCCCGTTTGGAGTGAGGCTGCAAAGGGTATGCCAAGAGAAGTGTTCTGCTGTGCCAAGACTCGTGCTGCGCACGCTTTGTGGTTGGAGTGAGAAACAGGTTCTTTGGTGTTTTCTACGAAACGCTTTAGCAGCCCGTTGGTGCTAGTATGGAGTCAGGGGATGGATGAAGCGGAGAGCTCCGTTTGGAGTGAGGCTGCAAAGGGTATGCCAAGGGAAGTGTTCTGCTGTGCCAAGACTCGTGCTGCGCACGCTTTGTGGTTGGAGTGAGAAACAGGTTCTTTGGTGCTTTCTGCGAAACGCTTTAGGAGCCTGTTGGTGCTAGTATGGAGTCAGGGGATGGATGAAGCGGAGAGCCCCGTTTGGAGTGAGGCTGCAAAGGGCATGCCAAGGGAAGTGTTCTGCTGTGCCAAGACTCGTGCTGCGCACGCTTTGTGGTTGGAGTGAGAAACAGGTTCTTTGGTGTTTTCTGCGAAACGCTTTAGCCGCGCGTTGGTGCTAGTATGGAGTCAGGGGATGGATGAAGCGGAGAGCCCCGTTTGGAGTGAGGCTGCAAAGGGTATGCCAAGAGAAGTGTTCTGCTGTGCCAAGACTCGTACTGCGCACGCTTTGTGGTTGGAGTGAGAAACAGGTTCTTTGGTGTTTTCTGCGAAACGCTTTAGCAGCCCGTTGGTCCTAGTATGGAGTCAGGGGATGGATGAAGCGGAGAGCTCCGTTTGGAGTGAGGCTGCAAAGGGTATGCCAAGGGAAGTGTTCTGCTGTGCCAAGACTCGTGCTGCACACACTTTGTGGTTGGAGTGAGAAACAGGTTCTTTGGTGCTTTCTGCGAAACGCTTTAGGAGCCTGTTGGTGCTAGTATGGAGTCAGGGGATGGATGAAGCGGAGAGCCCCGTTTGGAGTGAGGCTGCAAAGGGCATGCCAAGGGAAGTGTTCTGCTGTGCCAAGACTCGTGCTGCGCACGCTTTGTGGTTGGAGTGAGAAACAGGTTCTTTGGTGTTTTCTGCGAAACGCTTTAGCAGCCCGTTGGTGCTAGTATGGAGTCAGGGGATGGATGAAGCGGAGAGCCCCGTTTGGAGTGAGGCTGCAAAGGGCATGCCAAGGGAAGTGTTCTGCTGTGCCAAGACTCGTGCTGCGCACGCTTTGTGGTTGGAGTGAGAAACAGGTTCTTTGGTGTTTTCTGCGAAACGCTTTAGCCGCGCGTTGGTGCTAGTATGGAGTCAGGGGATGGAGGAAGCGGAGAGCCCCGTTTGGAGTGAGGCTGCAAAGGGTATGCCAAGAGAAGTGTTCTGCTGTGCCAAGACTCGTGCTGCGCACGCTTTGTGGTTGGAGTGAGAAACAGGTTCCTTGGTGTTTTCTGCGAAACGCTTTAGCAGGCCGTTGGTGCTAGTATGGAGTCAGGGGATGGATGAAGCGGAGAGCCCCGTTTGGAGTGAGGCTGCAAAGGGTATGCCAAGAGAAGTGTTCTGCTGTGCCAAGACTCGTGCTGCGCACGCTTTGTGGTTGGAGTGAGAAACAGGTTCTTTGGTGCTTTCTGCGAAACGCTTTAGGAGCCTGTTGGTGCGAGTATGGAGTTAGGGGATGGATGAAGCGGAGAGCCCCGTTTGGAGTGAGGCTGCAAAGCGCATGCCAAGGTAAGTGTTCTGCTGTGCCAAGACTCGTGCTGCGCACGCTTTGTGGTTGGAGTGAGAAACAGGTTCTTTGGTGTTTTCTGCGAAACGCTTTAGCAGCCCGTTGGTGCTAGTATGGAGTCAGGGGATGGATGAAGCGGAGAGCCCCGTTTGGAGTGAGGCTGCAAAGGGCATGCCAAGGGAAGTGTTCTGCTGTGCCAAGACTCGTGCTGCGCACGCTTTGTGGTTGGAGTGAGAAACAGGTTCTTTGGTGTTTTCTGCGAAACGCTTTAGCAGCGCGTTGGTGCTAGTATGGAGTCAGGGGATGGATGAAGCGGAGAGCCCCGTTTGGAGTGAGGCTGCAAAGGGTATGCCAAGAGAAGTGTTCTGCTGTGCCAAGACTCGTGCTGCGCACGCTTTGTGGTTGGAGTGAGAAACAGGTTCCTTGGTGTTTTCTGCGAAACGCTTTAGCAGCCCGTTGGTGCTAGTATGGAGTCAGGGGATGGATGAAGCGTAGAGCCCCGTTTGGAGTGAGGCTGCAAAGGGCATGCCAAGGGAAGTGTTCTGCTGTGCCAAGACTCGTGCTGCGCACGCTTTGTGGTTGGAGTGAGAAGCAGGTTCTTTGGTGTTTTCTGCGAAACGCTTTAGCAGCCTGTTGGTGCTAGTATGGAGTCAGGGGATGGATGAAGCGGAGAGCCCCGTTTGGAGTGAGGCTGCAAAGGGCATGCCAAGGGAAGTGTTCTGCTGTGCCAAGACTCGTGCTGCGCATGCTTTGTGGTTGGAGTGAGAAACAGGTTCTTTGGTGTTTTCTGCGAAACGCTTTAGCAGCCCGTTGGTGCTAGTATAGAGTCAGCGGATGGATGAAGCGGAGAGCCCCGTTTGGAGTGAGGCTGCAAAGGGTATGCCAAGAGAAGTGTTCTGCTGTGCCAAGACTCGTGCTGCGCACGCTTTGTGGTTGGAGTGAGAAACAGGTTCTTTGGTGCTTTCTGCGAAACGCTTTAGGAGCCTGTTGGTGCTAGTATGGAGTCAGGGGATGGATGAAGCGGAGAGCCCCGTTTGGAGTGAGGCTGCAAAGGGCATGCCAAGGGAAGTGTTCTGCTGTGCCAAGACTCGTGCTGCGCACGCTTTGTGGTTGGAGTGAGAAACAGGTTCTTTGGTGTTTTCTGCGAAACGCTTTAGCAGCCCGTTGGTGCTAGTATGGAGTCAGGGGATGGATGAAGCGGAGAGCCCCGTTTGGAGTGAGGCTGCAAAGGGCATGCCAAGGGAAGTGTTCTGCTGTGCCAAGACTCGTGCTGCGCACGCTTTGTGGTTGGAGTGAGAAACAGGTTCTTTGGTGTTTTCTGCGAAACGCTTTAGCCGCGCGTTGGTGCTAGTATGGAGTCAGGGGATGGAGGAAGCGGAGAGCCCCGTTTGGAGTGAGGCTGCAAAGGGTATGCCAAGAGAAGTGTTCTGCTGTGCCAAGACTCGTGCTGCGCACGCTTTGTGGTTGGAGTGAGAAACAGGTTCCTTGGTGTTTTCTGCGAAACGCTTTAGCAGGCCGTTGGTGCTAGTATGGAGTCAGGGGATGGATGAAGCGGAGAGCCCCGTTTGGAGTGAGGCTGCAAAGGGTATGCCAAGAGAAGTGTTCTGCTGTGCCAAGACTCGTGCTGCGCACGCTTTGTGGTTGGAGTGAGAAACAGGTTCTTTGGTGCTTTCTGCGAAACGCTTTAGGAGCCTGTTGGTGCGAGTATGGAGTTAGGGGATGGATGAAGCGGAGAGCCCCGTTTGGAGTGAGGCTGCAAAGCGCATGCCAAGGGAAGTGTTCTGCTGTGCCAAGACTCGTGCTGCGCACGCTTTGTGGTTGGAGTGAGAAACAGGTTCTTTGGTGTTTTCTGCGAAACGCTTTAGCAGCCCGTTGGTGCTAGTATGGAGTCAGGGGATGGATGAAGCGGAGAGCCCCGTTTGGAGTGAGGCTGCAAAGGGCATGCCAAGGGAAGTGTTCTGCTGTGCCAAGACTCGTGCTGCGCACGCTTTGTGGTTGGAGTGAGAAACAGGTTCTTTGGTGTTTTTTGCGAAACGCTTTAGCAGCGCGTTGGTGCTAGTATGGAGTCAGGGGATGGATGAAGCGGAGAGCCCCGTTTGGAGTGAGGCTGCAAAGGGTATGCCAAGAGAAGTGTTCTGCTGTGCCAAGACTCGTGCTGCGCACGCTTTGTGGTTGGAGTGAGAAACAGGTTCTTTGGTGCTTTCTGCGAAACGCTTTAGGAGCCTGTTGGTGCTAGTATGGAGTTAGGGGATGGATGAAGCGGAGAGCCCCGTTTGGAGTGAGGCTGCAAAGGGCATGCCAAGGGAAGTGTTCTGCTGTGCCAAGACTCGTGCTGCGCACGCTTTGTGGTTGGAGTGAGAAACAGGTTCTTTGGTGTTTTCTGCGAAACGCTTTAGCAGCCCGTTGGTGCCAGTATGGAATTAGGGGATGGATGAAGCGGAGAGCCCCGTTTGGAGTGAGGCTGCAAAGGGCATGCCAAGGGAAGTGTTCTGCTGTGCCAAGACTCGTGCTGCGCACGCTTTGTGGTTGGAGTGAGAAACAGGTTCCTTGGTGTTTTCTGCGAAACGCTTTAGCAGGCCGTTGGTGCTAGTATGGAGTCAGGGGATGGATGAAGCGTAGAGCCCCGTTTGGAGTGAGGCTGCAAAGGGCATGCCAAGGGAAGTGTTCTGCTGTGCCAAGACTCGTGCTGCGCACGCTTTGTGGTTGGAGTGAGAAACAGGTTCTTTGGTGTTTTCTGCGAAACGCTTTAGCAGCGCGTTGGTCCTAGTATGGAGTCAGGGGATGGATGAAGCGGAGAGCCCCGTTTGGAGTGAGGCTGCAAAGGGCATGCCAAGGGAAGTGTTCTGCTGTGCCAAGACTCGTGCTGCGCACGCTTTGTGGTTGGAGTGAGAAACAGGTTCTTTGGTGTTTTCTGCGAAACGCTTTAGCAGCCCGTTGGTGCTAGTATGGAGTCAGGGGATGGATGAAGCGGAGAGCCCCGTTTGGAGTGAGGCTGCAAAGGGCATGCCAAGGGAAGTGTTCTGCTGTGCCAAGACTCGTGCTGCGCACGCTTTGTGGTTGGAGTGAGAAACAGGTTCTTTGGTGCTTTCTGCGAAACGCTTTAGGAGCCTGTTGGTGCTAGTATGGAATTAGGGGATGGAGGAAGCGGAGAGCCCCGTTTGGAGTGAGGCTGCAAAGGGCATGCCAAGGGAAGTGTTCTGCTGTGCCAAGACTCGTGCTGCGCACGCTTTGTGGTTGGAGTGAGAAACAGGTTCTTTGGTGTTTTCTGCGAAACGCTTTAGCAGCCCGTTGGTGCTAGTATGGAGTCAGGGGATGGATGAAGCGGAGAGCCCCGTTTGGAGTGAGGCTGCAAAGGGCATGCCAAGGGAAGTGTTCTGCTGTGCCAAGACTCGTGCTGCGCACGCTTTGTGGTTGGAGTGAGAAACAGGTTCCTTGGTGTTTTCTGCGAAACGCTTTAGCAGCCTCTTGGTGCTAGTATGGAGTTAGGGGATGGATGAAGCGTAGAGCCCCGTTTGGAGTGAGGCTGCAAAGGGCATGCCAAGGGAAGTGTTCTGCTGTGCCAAGACTCGTGCTGCGCACGCTTTGTGGTTGGAGTGAGAAACAGGTTCCTTGGTGTTTTCTGCGAAACGCTTTAGCAGCCCGTTGGTGCTAGTATGGAGTCAGGGGATGGATGAAGCGGAGAGCCCCGTTTGGAGTGAGGCTGCAAAGCGCATGCCAAGGGAAGTGTTCTGCTATGCCAAGACTCGTGCTGCGCACGCTTTGTGGTTGGAGTGAGAAGCAGGTTCCTTGGTGTTTTCTGCGAAACGCTTTAGCAGCCTGTTGGTGCTAGTATGGAGTCAGGGGATGGATGAAGCGGAGAGCCCCGTTTGGAGTGAGGCTGCAAAGGGCATGCCAAGGGAAGTGTTCTGCTGTGCCAAGACTCGTGCTGCGCACGCTTTGTGGTTGGAGTGAGAAACAGGTTCCTTGGTGTTTTCTGCGAAACGCTTTAGCAGCCCGTTGGTGCTAGTATGGAGTCAGGGGATGGATGAAGCGGAGAGCCCCGTTTGGAGTGAGGCTGCAAAGGGCATGCCAGGGGAAGTGTTCTGCTGTGCCAAGACTCGTGCTGCGCACGCTTTGTGGTTGGAGTGAGAAACAGGTTCTTTGGTGTTTTCTGCGAAACGCTTTAGCAGGCCGTTGGTGCTAGTATGGAGTCAGGGGATGGATGAAGCGGAGAGCCCCGTTTGGAGTGAGGCTGCAAAGGGTATGCCAAAAGAAGTGTTCTGCTGTGCCAAGACTCGTGCTGCGCACACTTTGTGGTTGGAGTGAGAAACAGGTTCTTTGGTGCTTTCTGCGAAACGCTTTAGGAGCCCGTTGGTGCTAGTATGGAGTTAGGGGATGGATGAAGCGGAGAGCCCCGTTTGGAGTGAGGCTGCAAAGGGCATGCCAAGGGAAGTGTTCTGCTGTGCCAAGACTCGTGCTGCGCACGCTTTGTGGTTGGAGTGAGAAGGAGGTTCCTTGGTGTTTTCTGCGAAACGCTTTAGCAGCCTGTTGGTGCTAGTATGGAGTCAGGGGATGGATGAAGCGGAGAGCCCCGTTTGGAGTGAGGCTGCAAAGGGCATGCCAAGGGAAGTGTTCTGCTGTGCCAAGACTCGTGCTGCGCACGCTTTGTGGTTGGAGTGAGAAACAGGTTCTTTGGTGTTTTCTGCGAAACGCTTTAGCAGCGCGTTGGTGCTAGTATGGAGTCAGGGGATGGATGAAGCGGAGAGCCCCGTTTGGAGTGAGGCTGCAAAAGGTATGACAAGAGAAGTGTTCTGCTGTGCCAAGACTCGTGCTGCGCACGCTTTGTGGTTGGAGTGAGAAACAGGTTCTTTGGTGCTTTCTGCGAAACGCTTTAGGAGCCTGTTGGTGCTAGTATGGAGTTAGGGGATGGATGAAGCGGAGAGCCCCGTTTGGAGTGAGGCTGCAAAGCGCATGCCAAGGGAAGTGTTCTGCTATGCCAAGACTCGTGCTGCGCACGCTTTGTGGTTGGAGTGAGAAACAGGTTCCTTGGTGTTTTCTGCGAAACGCTTTAGCAGCCCGTTGGTGCTAGTATGGAGTCAGGGGATGGATGAAGCGGAGAGCCCCGTTTGGAGTGAGGCTGCAAAGGGCATGCCAAGGGAAGTGTTCTGCTGTGCCAAGACTCGTGCTGCGCACGCTTTGTGGTTGGAGTGAGAAACAGGTTCTTTGGTGTTTTCTGCGAAACGCTTTAGCAGGCCGTTGGTGCTAGTATGGAGTCAGGGGATGGATGAAGCGGAGAGCCCCGTTTGGAGTGAGGCTGCAAAGGGTATGCCAAGGGAAGTGTTCTGCTGTGCCAAGACTCGTGCTGCGCACGCTTTGTGGTTGGAGTGAGAAACAGGTTATTTGGTGTTTTCTGCGAAACGCTTTAGCAGGCCGTTGGTGCTAGTATGGAGTCAGGGGATGGATGAAGCGGAGAGCCCCGTTTGGAGTGAGGCTGCAAAGGGTATGCCAAGGGAAGTGTTCTGCTGTGCCAAGACTCGTGCTGCGCACGCTTTGTGGTTGGAGTGAGAAACAGGTTCTTTGGTGTTTTCTGCGACACGCTTTAGCAGCCCGTTGGTGCTAGTATGGAGTCAGGGGATGGATGAAGCGGAGAGCCCCGTTTGGAGTGAGGCTGCAAAGGGCATGCCAAGGGAAGTGTTCTGCTGTGCCAAGACTCGTGCTGCGCACGCTTTGTGGTTGGAGTGAGAAACAGGTTCTTTGGTGTTTTCTGCGAAACGCTTTAGCAGCCTGTTGGTGCTAGTATGGAGTCAGGGGATGGATGAAGCGGAGAGCCCCGTTTGGAGTGAGGCTGCAAAGGGTATGCCAAGAGAAGTGTTCTGCTGTGCCAAGACTCGTGCTGCGCACGCTTTGTGGTTGGAGTGAGAAACAGGTTCTTTGGTGTTTTCTGCGAAACGCTTTAGCAGCCCGTTGGTGCTAGTATGGAGTCAGGGGATGGATGAAGCGGAGAGCCCCGTTTGGAGTGAGGCTGCAAAGGGCATGCCAAGGGAAGTGTTCTGCTGTGCCAAGACTCGTGCTGCGCACGCTTTGTGGTTGGAGTGAGAAGCAGGTTCCTTGGTGTTTTCTGCGAAACGCTTTAGCAGCCTGTTGGTGCTAGTATGGAGTCAGGGGATGGATGAAGCGGAGAGCCCCGTTTGGAGTGAGGCTGCAAAGGGCATGCCAAGGGAAGTGTTCTGCTGTGCCAAGACTCGTGCTGCGCACGCTTTGTGGTTGGAGTGAGAAACAGGTTATTTGGTGTTTTCTGCGAAACGCTTTAGCAGGCCGTTGGTGCTAGTATGGAGTCAGGGGATGGATGAAGCGGAGAGCCCCGTTTGGAGTGAGGCTGCAAAGGGTATGCCAAGGGAAGTGTTCTGCTGTGCCAAGACTCGTGCTGCGCACGCTTTGTGGTTGGAGTGAGAAACAGGTTCTTTGGTGTTTTCTGCGAAACGCTTTAGCAGGCCGTTGGTGCTAGTATGGAGTCAGGGGATGGATGAAGCGGAGAGCCCCGTTTGGAGTGAGGCTGCAAAGGGCATGCCAGGGGAAGTGTTCTGCTGTGCCAAGACTCGTGCTGCGCACGCTTTGTGGTTGGAGTGAGAAGGAGGTTCCTTGGTGTTTTCTGCGAAACGCTTTAGCAGCCTGTTGGTGCTAGTATGGAGTCAGGGGATGGATGAAGCGGAGAGCCTCGTTTGGAGTGAGGCTGCAAAGGGCATGCCAAGGGAAGTGTTCTGCTGTGCCAAGACTCGTGCTGCGCACGCTTTGTGGTTGGAGTGAGAAACAGGTTCTTTGGTGTTTTCTGCGAAACGCTTTAGCAGCCCGTTGGTGCTAGTATGGAGTCAGGGGATGGATGAAGCGGAGAGCCCCTTTTGGAGTGAGGCTGCAAAGCGCATGCCAAGGGAAGTGTTCTGCTGTGCCAAGACTCGTGCTGCGCACGCTTTGTGGTTGGAGTGAGAAACAGGTTCTTTGGTGCTTTCTGCGAAACGCTTTAGGAGCCTGTTGGTGCTAGTATGGAGTTAGGGGATGGATGAAGCGGAGAGCCCCGTTTGGAGTGAGGCTGCAAAGCGCATGCCAAGGGAAGTGTTCTGCTATGCCAAGACTCGTGCTGCGCACGCTTTGTGGTTGGAGTGAGAAACAGGTTCCTTGGTGTTTTCTGCGAAACGCTTTAGCAGCCTGTTGGTGCTAGTATGGAGTCAGGGGATGGATGAAGCGGAGAGCCCCGTTTGGAGTGAGGCTGCAAAGGGCATGCCAAGGGAAGTGTTCTGCTGTGCCAAGACTCGTGCTGCGCACGCTTTGTGGTTGGAGTGAGAAACAGGTTCTTTGGTGTTTTCTGCGAAACGCTTTAGCAGGCCGTTGGTGCTAGTATGGAGTCAGGGGATGGATGAAGCGGAGAGCCCCGTTTGGAGTGAGGCTGCAAAGGGTATGCCAAGGGAAGTGTTCTGCTGTGCCAAGACTCGTGCTGCGCACGCTTTGTGGTTGGAGTGAGAAACAGGTTCTTTGGTGTTTTCTGCGACACGCTTTAGCAGCCCGTTGGTGCTAGTATGGAGTCAGGGGATGGATGAAGCGGAGAGCCCCGTTTGGAGTGAGGCTGCAAAGGGCATGCCAAGGGAAGTGTTCTGCTGTGCCAAGACTCGTGCTGCGCACGCTTTGTGGTTGGAGTGAGAAACAGGTTCTTTGGTGTTTTCTGCGACACGCTTTAGCAGCCCGTTGGTGCTAGTATGGAGTCAGGGGATGGATGAAGCGGAGAGCCCCGTTTGGAGTGAGGCTGCAAAGGGCATGCCAAGGGAAGTGTTCTGCTGTGCCAAGACTCGTGCTGCGCACGCTTTGTGGTTGGAGTGAGAAACAGGTTCTTTGGTGTTTTCTGCGAAACGCTTTAGCAGCGCGTTGGTGCTTGTATGGAGTCAGGGGATGGATGAAGCGGAGAGCCCCGTTTGGAGTGAGGCTGCAAAGGGTATGCCAAGAGAAGTGTTCTGCTGTGCCAAGACTCGTGCTGCGCACGCTTTGTGGTTGGAGTGAGAAACAGGTTCTTTGGTGTTTTCTGCGAAACGCTTTAGCAGCGCGTTGGTGCTAGTATGGAGTCAGGGAATGGATGAAGCGGAGAGCCCCGTTTGGAGTGAGGCTGCAAAGGGTATGCCAAGAGAAGTGTTCTGCTGTGCCAGGACTCGTGCTGCGCACGCTTTGTGGTTGGAGTGAGAAACAGGTTCTTTGGTGTTTTCTGCGAAACGCTTTAGCAGCCCGTTGGTGCCAGTATGGAATTAGGGGATGGATGAAGCGGAGAGCCCCGTTTGGAGTGAGGCTGCAAAGGGCATGCCAAGGGAAGTGTTCTGCTGTGCCAAGACTCGTGCTGCGCACGCTTTGTGGTTGGAGTGAGAAACAGGTTCCTTGGTGCTTTCTGCGAAACGCTTTAGGAGCCTGTTGGTGCTAGTATGGAGTCAGGGGATGGATGAAGCGGAGAGCCCCGTTTGGAGTGAGGCTGCAAAGGGCATGCCAAGAGAAGTGTTCTGCTGTGCCAAGACTCGTGCTGCGCACGCTTTGTGGTTGGAGTGAGAAACAGGTTCTTTGGTGTTTTCTGCGACACGCTTTAGCAGCCCGTTGGTGCTAGTATGGAGTCAGGGGATGGATGAAGCGGAGAGCCCCGTTTGGAGTGAGGCTGCAAAGGGCATGCCAAGGGAAGTGTTCTGCTGTGCCAAGACTCGTGCTGCGCACGCTTTGTGGTTGGAGTGAGAAACAGGTTCTTTGGTGTTTTCTGCGAAACGCTTTAGCAGGCCGTTGGTGCTAGTATGGAGTCAGGGGATGGATGAAGCGGAGAGCCCCGTTTGGAGTGAGGCTGCAAAGGGTATGCCAAGGGAAGTGTTCTGCTGTGCCAAGACTCGTGCTGCGCACGCTTTGTGGTTGGAGTGAGAAACAGGTTCTTTGGTGCTTTCTGCGAAACGCTTTAGGAGCCTGTTGGTGCTAGTATGGAGTTAGGGGATGGATGAAGCGGAGAGCCCCGTTTGGAGTGAGGCTGCAAAGGGCATGCCAAGGGAAGTGTTCTGCTGTGCCAAGACTCGTGCTGCGCACGCTTTGTGGTTGGAGTGAGAAACAGGTTCTTTGGTGTTTTCTGCGACACGCTTTAGCAGCCCGTTGGTGCTAGTATGGAGTCAGGGGATGGATGAAGCGGAGAGCCCCGTTTGGAGTGAGGCTGCAAAGGGCATGCCAAGGGAAGTGTTCTGCTGTGCCAAGACTCGTGCTGCGCACGCTTTGTGCTTGGAGTGAGAAACAGGTTCTTTGGTGTTTTCTGCGAAACGCTTTAGCAGCGCGTTGGTGCTAGTATGGAGTCAGGGGATGGATGAAGCGGAGAGCCCCGTTTGGAGTGAGGCTGCAAAGGGTATGCCAAGAGAAGTGTTCTGCTGTGCCAAGACTCGTGCTGCGCACGCTTTGTGGTTGGAGTGAGAAACAGGTTCTTTGGTGTTTTCTGCGAAACGCTTTAGCAGCGCGTTGGTGCTAGTATGGAGTCAGGGAATGGATGAAGCGGAGAGCCCCGTTTGGAGTGAGGCTGCAAAGGGTATGCCAAGAGAAGTGTTCTGCTGTGCCAGGACTCGTGCTGCGCACGCTTTGTGGTTGGAGTGAGAAACAGGTTCTTTGGTGTTTTCTGCGAAACGCTTTAGCAGCCCGTTGGTCCTAGTATGGAATTAGGGGATGGATGAAGCGGAGAGCCCCGTTTGGAGTGAGGCTGCAAAGGGCATGCCAAGGGAAGTGTTCTGCTGTGCCAAGACTCGTGCTGCGCACGCTTTGTGGTTGGAGTGAGAAACAGGTTCCTTGGTGTTTTCTGCGAAACGCTTTAGGAGCCTGTTGGTGCTAGTATGGAGTCAGGGGATGGATGAAGCGGAGAGCCCCGTTTGGAGTGAGGCTGCAAAGCGCATGCCAAGGGAAGTGTTCTGCTGTGCCAAGACTCGTGCTGCGCACGCTTTGTGGTTGGAGTGAGAAACAGGTTCCTTGGTGTTTTCTGCGAAACGCTTTAGCAGCGCGTTGGTGCTAGTATGGAGTCAGGGGATGGATGAAGCGGAGAGCCCCGTTTGGAGTGAGGCTGCAAAGGGCATGCCAAGGGAAGTGTTCTGCTGTGCCAAGACTCGTGCTGCGCACGCTTTGTGGTTGGAGTGAGAAACAGGTTCCTTGGTGCTTTCTGCGAAACGCTTTAGGAGCCCGTTGGTGCTAGTATGGAGTCAGGGGATGGATGAAGCGGAGAGCCCCGTTTGGAGTGAGGCTGCAAAGGGTATGCCAAGAGAAGTGTTCTGCTGTGCCAAGACTCGTGCTGCGCACGCTTTGTGGTTGGAGTGAGAAACAGGTTCTTTGGTGTTTTCTGCGAAACGCTTTAGCAGCCTGTTGGTGCTAGTATGGAGTCAGGGGATGGATGAAGCGGAGAGCCCCGTTTGGAGTGAGGCTGCAAAGGGCATGCCAAGGGAAGTGTTCTGCTGTGCCAAGACTCGTGCTGCGCACGCTTTGTGGTTGGAGTGAGAAACAGGTTCTTTGGTGTTTTCTGCGAAACGCTTTAGCAGCGCGTTGGTGCTAGTATGGAGTCAGGGGATGGATGAAGCGGAGAGCCCCGTTTGGAGTGAGGCTGCAAAGGGTATGCCAAGAGAAGTGTTCTGCTGTGCCAAGACTCGTGCTGCGCACGCTTTGTGGTTGGAGTGAGAAACAGGTTCCTTGGTGCTTTCTGCGAAACGCTTTAGGAGCCTGTTGGTGCTAGTATGGAGTTAGGGGATGGATGAAGCAGAGAGCCCCGTTTGGAGTGAGGCTGCAAAGGGCATGCCAAGGGAAGTGTTCTGCTGTGCCAAGACTCGTGCTGCGCACGCTTTGTGGTTGGAGTGAGAAACAGGTTCTTTGGTGTTTTCTGCGAAACGCTTTAGCAGCCCGTTGGTGCCAGTATGGAATTAGGGGATGGATGAAGAGGAGAGCCCCGTTTGGAGTGAGGCTGCAAAGCGCATGCCAAGGGAAGTGTTCTGCTGTGCCAAGACTCGTGCTGCGCACGCTTTGTGGTTGGAGTGAGAAACAGGTTCTTTGGTGTTTTCTGCGAAACGCTTTAGCAGCCCGTTGGTGCTAGTATGGAGTCAGGGGATGGATGAAGCGGAGAGCCCCGTTTGGAGTGAGGCTGCAAAGGGTATGCCAAGGGAAGTGTTCTGCTGTGCCAAGACTCGTGCTGCGCACGCTTTGTGGTTGGAGTGAGAAACAGGTTCTTTGGTGCTTTCTGCGAAACGCTTTAGGAGCCTGTTGGTGCTAGTATGGAGTTAGGGGATGGATGAAGCGGAGAGCCCCGTTTGGAGTGAGGCTGCAAAGGGCATGCCAAGGGAAGTGTTCTGCTGTGCCAAGACTCGTGCTGCGCACGCTTTGTGGTTGGAGTGAGAAACAGGTTCTTTGGTGTTTTCTGCGACACGCTTTAGCAGCCCGTTGGTGCTAGTATGGAGTCAGGGGATGGATGAAGCGGAGAGCCCCGTTTGGAGTGAGGCTGCAAAGGGCATGCCAAGGGAAGTGTTCTGCTGTGCCAAGACTCGTGCTGCGCACGCTTTGTGCTTGGAGTGAGAAACAGGTTCTTTGGTGTTTTCTGCGAAACGCTTTAGCAGCGCGTTGGTGCTAGTATGGAGTCAGGGGATGGATGAAGCGGAGAGCCCCGTTTGGAGTGAGGCTGCAAAGGGTATGCCAAGAGAAGTGTTCTGCTGTGCCAAGACTCGTGCTGCGCACGCTTTGTGGTTGGAGTGAGAAACAGGTTCTTTGGTGTTTTCTGCGAAACGCTTTAGCAGCGCGTTGGTGCTAGTATGGAGTCAGGGAATGGATGAAGCGGAGAGCCCCGTTTGGAGTGAGGCTGCAAAGGGTATGCCAAGAGAAGTGTTCTGCTGTGCCAGGACTCGTGCTGCGCACGCTTTGTGGTTGGAGTGAGAAACAGGTTCTTTGGTGTTTTCTGCGAAACGCTTTAGCAGCCCGTTGGTGCCAGTATGGAATTAGGGGATGGATGAAGCGGAGAGCCCCGTTTGGAGTGAGGCTGCAAAGGGCATGCCAAGGGAAGTGTTCTGCTGTGCCAAGACTCGTGCTGCGCACGCTTTGTGGTTGGAGTGAGAAACAGGTTCCTTGGTGTTTTCTGCGAAACGCTTTAGCACCTGTTGGTGCTAGTATGGAGTTAGGGGATGGATGAAGCGTAGAGCCCCGTTTGGAGTGAGGCTGCAAAGGGCATGCCAAGGGAAGTGTTCTGCTGTGCCAAGACTCGTGCTGCGCACGCTTTGTGGTTGGAGTGAGAAACAGGTTCCTTGGTGTTTTCTGCGAAACGCTTTAGCAGCCTCTTGGTGCTAGTATGGAGTTAGGGGATGGATGAAGCGTAGAGCCCCGTTTGGAGTGAGGCTGCAAAGGGCATGCCAAGGGAAGTGTTCTGCTGTGCCAAGACTCGTGCTGCGCACGCTTTGTGGTTGGAGTGAGAAACAGGTTCTTTGGTGTTTTCTGCGAAACGCTTTAGCAGCCCGTTGGTGCCAGTATGGAATTAGGGGATGGATGAAGAGGAGAGCCCCGTTTGGAGTGAGGCTGCAAAGCGCATGCCAAGGGAAGTGTTCTGCTGTGCCAAGACTCGTGCTGCGCACGCTTTGTGGTTGGAGTGAGAAACAGGTTCTTTGGTGTTTTCTGCGAAACGCTTTAGCAGCCCGTTGGTGCTAGTATGGAGTCAGGGGATGGATGAAGCGGAGAGCCCCGTTTGGAGTGAGGCTGCAAAGGGTATGCCAAGGGAAGTGTTCTGCTGTGCCAAGACTCGTGCTGCGCACGCTTTGTGGTTGGAGTGAGAAACAGGTTCTTTGGTGCTTTCTGCGAAACGCTTTAGGAGCCTGTTGGTGCTAGTATGGAGTTAGGGGATGGATGAAGCGGAGAGCCCCGTTTGGAGTGAGGCTGCAAAGGGCATGCCAAGGGAAGTGTTCTGCTGTGCCAAGACTCGTGCTGCGCACGCTTTGTGGTTGGAGTGAGAAACAGGTTCTTTGGTGTTTTCTGCGACACGCTTTAGCAGCCCGTTGGTGCTAGTATGGAGTCAGGGGATGGATGAAGCGGAGAGCCCCGTTTGGAGTGAGGCTGCAAAGGGCATGCCAAGGGAAGTGTTCTGCTGTGCCAAGACTCGTGCTGCGCACGCTTTGTGCTTGGAGTGAGAAACAGGTTCTTTGGTGTTTTCTGCGAAACGCTTTAGCAGCGCGTTGGTGCTAGTATGGAGTCAGGGGATGGATGAAGCGGAGAGCCCCGTTTGGAGTGAGGCTGCAAAGGGTATGCCAAGAGAAGTGTTCTGCTGTGCCAAGACTCGTGCTGCGCACGCTTTGTGGTTGGAGTGAGAAACAGGTTCTTTGGTGTTTTCTGCGAAACGCTTTAGCAGCCCGTTGGTGCTAGTATGGAGTCAGGGGATGGATGAAGCGGAGAGCCCCGTTTGGAGTGAGGCTGCAAAGGGTATGCCAAGGGAAGTGTTCTGCTGTGCCAAGACTCGTGCTGCGCACGCTTTGTGGTTGGAGTGAGAAACAGGTTCTTTGGTGCTTTCTGCGAAACGCTTTAGGAGCCTGTTGGTGCTAGTATGGAGTTAGGGGATGGATGAAGCGGAGAGCCCCGTTTGGAGTGAGGCTGCAAAGGGCATGCCAAGGGAAGTGTTCTGCTGTGCCAAGACTCGTGCTGCGCACGCTTTGTGGTTGGAGTGAGAAACAGGTTCTTTGGTGTTTTCTGCGACACGCTTTAGCAGCCCGTTGGTGCTAGTATGGAGTCAGGGGATGGATGAAGCGGAGAGCCCCGTTTGGAGTGAGGCTGCAAAGGGCATGCCAAGGGAAGTGTTCTGCTGTGCCAAGACTCGTGCTGCGCACGCTTTGTGGTTGGAGTGAGAAACAGGTTCCTTGGTGTTTTCTGCGAAACGCTTTAGCACCTGTTGGTGCTAGTATGGAGTTAGGGGATGGATGAAGCGTAGAGCCCCGTTTGGAGTGAGGCTGCAAAGGGCATGCCAAGGGAAGTGTTCTGCTGTGCCAAGACTCGTGCTGCGCACGCTTTGTGGTTGGAGTGAGAAACAGGTTCCTTGGTGTTTTCTGCGAAACGCTTTAGCAGCCTCTTGGTGCTAGTATGGAGTTAGGGGATGGATGAAGCGTAGAGCCCCGTTTGGAGTGAGGCTGCAAAGGGCATGCCAAGGGAAGTGTTCTGCTGTGCCAAGACTCGTGCTGCGCACGCTTTGTGGTTGGAGTGAGAAACAGGTTCTTTGGTGTTTTCTGCGAAACGCTTTAGCAGCGCGTTGGTGCTAGTATGGAGTCAGGGGATGGATGAAGCGGAGAGCCCCGTTTGGAGTGAGGCTGCAAAGGGCATGCCAAGGGAAGTGTTCTGCTGTGCCAAGACTCGTGCTGCGCACGCTTTGTGCTTGGAGTGAGAAACAGGTTCTTTGGTGTTTTCTGCGAAACGCTTTAGCAGCGCGTTGGTGCTAGTATGGAGTCAGGGGATGGATGAAGCGGAGAGCCCCGTTTGGAGTGAGGCTGCAAAGGGTATGCCAAGAGAAGTGTTCTGCTGTGCCAAGACTCGTGCTGCGCACGCTTTGTGGTTGGAGTGAGAAACAGGTTCTTTGGTGTTTTCTGCGAAACGCTTTAGCAGCCCGTTGGTGCTAGTATGGAGTCAGGGGATGGATGAAGCGGAGAGCCCCGTTTGGAGTGAGGCTGCAAAGGGTATGCCAAGGGAAGTGTTCTGCTGTGCCAAGACTCGTGCTGCGCACGCTTTGTGGTTGGAGTGAGAAACAGGTTCTTTGGTGCTTTCTGCGAAACGCTTTAGGAGCCTGTTGGTGCTAGTATGGAGTTAGGGGATGGATGAAGCGGAGAGCCCCGTTTGGAGTGAGGCTGCAAAGGGTATGCCAAGGGAAGTGTTCTGCTGTGCCAAGACTCGTGCTGCGCACGCTTTGTGGTTGGAGTGAGAAACAGGTTCTTTGGTGTTTTCTGCGACACGCTTTAGCAGCCCGTTGGTGCTAGTATGGAGTCAGGGGATGGATGAAGCGGAGAGCCCCGTTTGGAGTGAGGCTGCAAAGGGCATGCCAAGGGAAGTGTTCTGCTGTGCCAAGACTCGTGCTGCGCACGCTTTGTGGTTGGAGTGAGAAACAGGTTCCTTGGTGTTTTCTGCGAAACGCTTTAGCACCTGTTGGTGCTAGTATGGAGTTAGGGGATGGATGAAGCGTAGAGCCCCGTTTGGAGTGAGGCTGCAAAGGGCATGCCAAGGGAAGTGTTCTGCTGTGCCAAGACTCGTGCTGCGCACGCTTTGTGGTTGGAGTGAGAAACAGGTTCCTTGGTGTTTTCTGCGAAACGCTTTAGCAGCCTCTTGGTGCTAGTATGGAGTTAGGGGATGGATGAAGCGTAGAGCCCCGTTTGGAGTGAGGCTGCAAAGGGCATGCCAAGGGAAGTGTTCTGCTGTGCCAAGACTCGTGCTGCGCACGCTTTGTGGTTGGAGTGAGAAACAGGTTCTTTGGTGTTTTCTGCGAAACGCTTTAGCAGCGCGTTGGTGCTAGTATGGAGTCAGGGGATGGATGAAGCGGAGAGCCCCGTTTGGAGTGAGGCTGCAAAGCGCATGCCAAGGGAAGTGTTCTGCTGTGCCAAGACTCGTGCTGCGCACGCTTTGTGCTTGGAGTGAGAAACAGGTTCTTTGGTGTTTTCTGCGAAACGCTTTAGCAGCGCGTTGGTGCTAGTATGGAGTCAGGGGATGGATGAAGCGGAGAGCCCCGTTTGGAGTGAGGCTGCAAAGGGTATGCCAAGAGAAGTGTTCTGCTGTGCCAAGACTCGTGCTGCGCACGCTTTGTGGTTGGAGTGAGAAACAGGTTCTTTGGTGTTTTCTGCGAAACGCTTTAGCAGCCCGTTGGTGCTAGTATGGAGTCAGGGGATGGATGAAGCGGAGAGCCCCGTTTGGAGTGAGGCTGCAAAGGGTATGCCAAGGGAAGTGTTCTGCTGTGCCAAGACTCGTGCTGCGCACGCTTTGTGGTTGGAGTGAGAAACAGGTTCTTTGGTGCTTTCTGCGAAACGCTTTAGGAGCCTGTTGGTGCTAGTATGGAGTTAGGGGATGGATGAAGCGGAGAGCCCCGTTTGGAGTGAGGCTGCAAAGGGTATGCCAAGGGAAGTGTTCTGCTGTGCCAAGACTCGTGCTGCGCACGCTTTGTGGTTGGAGTGAGAAACAGGTTCTTTGGTGCTTTCTGCGAAACGCTTTAGGAGCCTGTTGGTGCTAGTATGGAGTTAGGGGATGGATGAAGCGGAGAGCCCCGTTTGGAGTGAGGCTGCAAAGGGCATGCCAAGGGAAGTGTTCTGCTGTGCCAAGACTCGTGCTGCGCACGCTTTGTGGTTGGAGTGAGAAACAGGTTCTTTGGTGTTTTCTGCGACACGCTTTAGCAGCCCGTTGGTGCTAGTATGGAGTCAGGGGATGGATGAAGCGGAGAGCCCCGTTTGGAGTGAGGCTGCAAAGGGCATGCCAAGGGAAGTGTTCTGCTGTGCCAAGACTCGTGCTGCGCACGCTTTGTGGTTGGAGTGAGAAACAGGTTCCTTGGTGTTTTCTGCGAAACGCTTTAGCACCTGTTGGTGCTAGTATGGAGTTAGGGGATGGATGAAGCGTAGAGCCCCGTTTGGAGTGAGGCTGCAAAGGGCATGCCAAGGGAAGTGTTCTGCTGTGCCAAGACTCGTGCTGCGCACGCTTTGTGGTTGGAGTGAGAAACAGGTTCCTTGGTGTTTTCTGCGAAACGCTTTAGCAGCCTCTTGGTGCTAGTATGGAGTTAGGGGATGGATGAAGCGTAGAGCCCCGTTTGGAGTGAGGCTGCAAAGGGCATGCCAAGGGAAGTGTTCTGCTGTGCCAAGACTCGTGCTGCGCACGCTTTGTGGTTGGAGTGAGAAACAGGTTCTTTGGTGTTTTCTGCGAAACGCTTTAGCAGCGCGTTGGTGCTAGTATGGAGTCAGGGGATGGATGAAGCGGAGAGCCCCGTTTGGAGTGAGGCTGCAAAGCGCATGCCAAGGGAAGTGTTCTGCTGTGCCAAGACTCGTGCTGCGCACGCTTTGTGGTTGGAGTGAGAAACAGGTTCCTTGGTGTTTTCTGCGAAACGCTTTAGCAGCGCGTTGGTGCTAGTATGGAGTCAGGGGATGGATGAAGCGGAGAGCCCCGTTTGGAGTGAGGCTGCAAAGGGCATGCCAAGGGAAGTGTTCTG
The DNA here is from genome assembly GCF_059628265.1 of Tinamus guttatus. Classification (NCBI taxonomy): domain Eukaryota; kingdom Metazoa; phylum Chordata; class Aves; order Tinamiformes; family Tinamidae; genus Tinamus; species Tinamus guttatus. The sequence goes on from NW_028288927.1 coordinate 110,946, forward strand.
CTGTGCCAAGACTCGTGCTGCGCACGCTTTGTGGTTGGAGTGAGAAACAGGTTCCTTGGTGCTTTCTGCGAAACGCTTTAGGAGCCCGTTGGTGCTAGTATGGAGTCAGGGGATGGATGAAGCGGAGAGCCCCGTTTGGAGTGAGGCTGCAAAGGGTATGCCAAGAGAAGTGTTCTGCTGTGCCAAGACTCGTGCTGCGCACGCTTTGTGGTTGGAGTGAGAAACAGGTTCTTTGGTGTTTTCTGCGAAACGCTTTAGCAGCGCGTTGGTGCTAGTATGGAGTCAGGGGATGGATGAAGCGGAGAGCCCCGTTTGGAGTGAGGCTGCAAAGGGTATGCCAAGAGAAGTGTTCTGCTGTGCCAAGACTCGTGCTGCGCACGCTTTGTGGTTGGAGTGAGAAACAGGTTCCTTGGTGCTTTCTGCGAAACGCTTTAGGAGCCTGTTGGTGCTAGTATGGAGTTAGGGGATGGATGAAGCAGAGAGCCCCGTTTGGAGTGAGGCTGCAAAGGGCATGCCAAGGGAAGTGTTCTGCTGTGCCAAGACTCGTGCTGCGCACGCTTTGTGGTTGGAGTGAGAAACAGGTTCTTTGGTGTTTTCTGCGAAACGCTTTAGCAGCCCGTTGGTGCCAGTATGGAATTAGGGGATGGATGAAGAGGAGAGCCCCGTTTGGAGTGAGGCTGCAAAGCGCATGCCAAGGGAAGTGTTCTGCTGTGCCAAGACTCGTGCTGCGCACGCTTTGTGGTTGGAGTGAGAAACAGGTTCTTTGGTGTTTTCTGCGAAACGCTTTAGCAGCGCGTTGGTGCTAGTATGGAGTCAGGGGATGGATGAAGCGGAGAGCCCCGTTTGGAGTGAGGCTGCAAAGGGCATGCCAAGGGAAGTGTTCTGCTGTGCCAAGACTCGTGCTGCGCACGCTTTGTGGTTGGAGTGAGAAACAGGTTCTTTGATGTTTTCTGCGAAACGCTTTAGCAGCGCGTTGGTGCTAGTATGGAGTCAGGGGATGGATGAAGCGGAGAGCCCCATTTGGAGTGAGGCTGCAAAGGGTATGCCAAGAGAAGTGTTCTGCTGTGCCAAGACTCGTGCTGCGCACGCTTTGTGGTTGGAGTGAGAAACAGGTTCTTTGGTGTTTTCTGCGAAACGCTTTAGCAGCGCGTTGGTGCTAGTATGGAGTCAGGGGATGGATGAAGCGGAGAGCCCCGTTTGGAGTGAGGCTGCAAAGGGTATGCCAAGAGAAGTGTTCTGCTGTGCCAAGACTCGTGCTGCGCACGCTTTGTGGTTGGAGTGAGAAACAGGTTCTTTGGTGCTTTCTGCGAAACGCTTTAGGAGCCTGTTGGTGCTAGTATGGAGTTAGGGGATGGATGAAGCAGAGAGCCCCGTTTGGAGTGAGGCTGCAAAGGGCATGCCAAGGGAAGTGTTCTGCTGTGCCAAGACTCGTGCTGCGCACGCTTTGTGGTTGGAGTGAGAAACAGGTTCTTTGGTGTTTTCTGCGAAACGCTTTAGCAGCCCGTTGGTGCCAGTATGGAATTAGGGGATGGATGAAGAGGAGAGCCCCGTTTGGAGTGAGGCTGCAAAGGGCATGCCAAGGGAAGTGTTCTGCTGTGCCAAGACTCGTGCTGCGCACGCTTTGTGGTTGGAGTGAGAAACAGGTTCTTTGGTGTTTTCTGCGAAACGCTTTAGCAGCCCGTTGGTGCTAGTATGGAGTCAGGGGATGGATGAAGCGGAGAGCCCCGTTTGGAGTGAGGCTGCAAAGGGTATGCCAAGGGAAGTGTTCTGCTGTGCCAAGACTCGTGCTGCGCACGCTTTGTGGTTGGAGTGAGAAACAGGTTCTTTGGTGTTTTCTGCGAAACGCTTTAGCAGGCCGTTGGTGCTAGTATGGAGTCAGGGGATGGATGAAGCGGAGAGCCCTGTTTGGAGTGAGGCTGCAAAGGGTATGCCAAGGGAAGTGTTCTGCTGTGCCAAGACTCGTGCTGCGCACGCTTTGTGGTTGGAGTGAGAAACAGGTTCTTTGGTGTTTTCTGCGAAACGCTTTAGCAGCCCGTTGGTGCCAGTATGGAATTAGGGGATGGATGAATAGGAGAGCCCCGTTTGGAGTGAGGCTGCAAAGGGCATGCCAAGGGAAGTGTTCTGCTGTGCCAAGACTCGTGCTGCGCACGCTTTGTGGTTGGAGTGAGAAACAGGTTCTTTGGTGTTTTCTGCGAAACGCTTTAGCAGCGTGTTGGTACTAGTATGGAGTCAGGGGATGGATGAAGCGGAGAGCCCCGTTTGGAGTGAGGCTGCAAAGGGCATGCCAAGGGAAGTGTTCTGCTGTGCCAAGACTCGTGCTGCGCACGCTTTGTGGTTGGAGTGAGAAACAGGTTCTTTGGTGTTTTCTGCGAAACGCTTTAGCAGCGCGTTGGTGCTAGTATGGAGTCAGGGGATGGATGAAGCGGAGAGCCCCGTTTGGAGTGAGGCTGCAAAGGGTATGCCAAGAGAAGTGTTCTGCTGTGCCAAGACTCGTGCTGCGCACGCTTTGTGGTTGGAGTGAGAAACAGGTTCTTTGGTGTTTTCTGCGAAACGCTTTAGCAGCCCGTTGGTGCTAGTATGGAGTCAGGGGATGGATGAAGCGGAGAGCCCCGTTTGGAGTGAGGCTGCAAAGGGTATGCCAAGGGAAGTGTTCTGCTGTGCCAAGACTCGTGCTGCGCACGCTTTGTGGTTGGAGTGAGAAACAGGTTCCTTGGTGTTTTCTGCGAAACGCTTTAGCAGCCCGTTGGTGCTAGTATGGAGTCAGGGGATGGATGAAGCGGAGAGCCCCGTTTGGAGTGAGGCTGCAAAGCGCATGCCAAGGGAAGTGTTCTGCTATGCCAAGACTCGTGCTGCGCACGCTTTGTGGTTGGAGTGAGAAGCAGGTTCCTTGGTGTTTTCTGCGAAACGCTTTAGCAGCCTGTTGGTGCTAGTATGGAGTCAGGGGATGGATGAAGCGGAGAGCCCCGTTTGGAGTGAGGCTGCAAAGGGCATGCCAAGGGAAGTGTTCTGCTGTGCCAAGACTCGTGCTGCGCACGCTTTGTGGTTGGAGTGAGAAACAGGTTCTTTGGTGTTTTCTGCGAAACGCTTTAGCAGCGCGTTGGTGCTAGTATGGAGTCAGCGGATGGATGAAGCGGAGAGCCCCGTTTGGAGTGAGGCTGCAAAGGGTATGCCAAGAGAAGTGTTCTGCTGTGCCAAGACTCGTGCTGCGCACGCTTTGTGGTTGGAGTGAGAAACAGGTTCTTTGGTGCTTTCTGCGAAATGCTTTAGGAGCCTGTTGGTGCTAATATGGAGTTAGGGGATGGATGAAGCGGAGAGCCCCGTTTGGAGTGAGGCTGCAAAGCGCATGCCAAGGGAAGTGTTCTGCTATGCCAAGACTCGTGCTGCGCACGCTTTGTGGTTGGAGTGAGAAGCAGGTTCCTTGGTGTTTTCTGCGAAACGCTTTAGCAGCCCGTTGGTGCTAGTATGGAGTCAGGGGATGGATGAAGCGGAGAGCCCCGTTTGGAGTGAGGCTGCAAAGGGCATGCCAAGGGAAGTGTTCTGCTGTGCCAAGACTCGTGCTGCGCACGCTTTGTGGTTGGAGTGAGAAACAGGTTCTTTGGTGTTTTCTGCGAAACGCTTTAGCAGCGCGTTGGTGCTAGTATGGAGTCAGCGGATGGATGAAGCGGAGAGCCCCGTTTGGAGTGAGGCTGCAAAGGGTATGCCAAGAGAAGTGTTCTGCTGTGCCAAGACTCGTGCTGCGCACGCTTTGTGGTTGGAGTGAGAAACAGGTTCTTTGGTGCTTTCTGCGAAATGCTTTAGGAGCCTGTTGGTGCTAATATGGAGTTAGGGGATGGATGAAGCGGAGAGCCCCGTTTGGAGTGAGGCTGCAAAGCGCATGCCAAGGGAAGTGTTCTGCTATGCCAAGACTCGTGCTGCGCACGCTTTGTGGTTGGAGTGAGAAGCAGGTTCCTTGGTGTTTTCTGCGAAACGCTTTAGCAGCCCGTTGGTGCTAGTATGGAGTCAGGGGATGGATGAAGCGGAGAGCCCCGTTTGGAGTGAGGCTGCAAAGGGCATGCCAAGGGAAGTGTTCTGCTGTGCCAAGACTCGTGCTGCGCACGCTTTGTGGTTGGAGTGAGAAACAGGTTCTTTTGTGTTTTCTGCGAAATGCTTTAGCAGGCCGTTGGTGCTAGTATGGAGTCAGGGGATGGATGAAGCGGAGAGCCCCGTTTGGAGTGAGGCTGCAAAGGGCATGCCAAGGGAAGTGTTCTGCTGTGCCAAGACTCGTGCTGCGCACGCTTTGTGGTTGGAGTGAGAAACAGGTTCCTTGGTGTTTTCTGCGAAACGCTTTAGCAGCCTCTTGGTGCTAGTATGGAGTTAGGGGATGGATGAAGCGTAGAGCCCCGTTTGGAGTGAGGCTGCAAAGGGCATGCCAAGGGAAGTGTTCTGCTGTGCCAAGACTCGTGCTGCGCACGCTTTGTGGTTGGAGTGAGAAACAGGTTCCTTCGTGTTTTCTGCGAAACGCTTTAGCAGCCCGTTGGTGCTAGTATGGAGTCAGGGGATGGATGAAGCGGAGAGCCCCGTTTGGAGTGAGGCTGCAAAGCGCATGCCAAGGGAAGTGTTCTGCTGTGCCAAGACTCGTGCTGCGCACGCTTTGTGGTTGGAGTGAGAAGCAGGTTCCTTGGTGTTTTCTGCGAAACGCTTTAGCAGCCTGTTGGTGCTAGTATGGAGTCAGGGGATGGATGAAGCGGAGAGCCCCGTTTGGAGTGAGGCTGCAAAGGGCATGCCAAGGGAAGTGTTCTGCTGTGCCAAGACTCGTGCTGCGCACGCTTTGTGGTTGGAGTGAGAAACAGGTTCTTTGGTGTTTTCTGCGAAACGCTTTAGCAGCGCGTTGGTGCTAGTATGGAGTCAGGGGATGGATGAAGCGGAGAGCCCCGTTTGGAGTGAGGCTGCAAAGGGTATGCCAAGAGAAGTGTTCTGCTGTGCCAAGACTCGTGCTGCGCACGCTTTGTGGTTGGAGTGAGAAACAGGTTCTTTGGTGCTTTCTGCGAAACGCTTTAGGAGCCTGTTGGTGCTAGTATGGAGTCAGGGGATGGATGAAGCGGAGAGCCCCGTTTGGAGTGAGGCTGCAAAGGGCATGCCAAGGGAAGTGTTCTGCTGTGCCAAGACTCGTGCTGCGCACGCTTTGTGGTTGGAGTGAGAAACAGGTTCTTTGGTGTTTTCTGCGAAACGCTTTAGCAGCGCGTTGGTGCTAGTATGGAATTAGGGGATGGATGAAGCGGAGAGCCCCGTTTGGAGTGAGGCTGCAAAGCACATGCCAAGGGAAGTGTACTGCTGTGCCAAGACTCGTGCTGCGCACGCTTTGTGCTTGGAGTGAGAAACAGGTTCTTTAGTGTTTTCTGCGAAACGCTTTAGCAGCCCGTTGGTGCTAGTATGGAATTAGGGGATGGATGAAGCGGAGAGCCCCGTTTGGAGTGAGGCTGCAAAGCGCATGCCAGGGCAAGTGTTCTGCTGTGCCAAGACTCGTGCTGCGCACGCTTTGTGGTTGGAGTGAGAAACAGGTTCTTTGGTGTTTTCTGCCAAACGCTTTAGCAGCGCGTTGGTGCTAGTATGGAATTAGGGGATGGATGAAGCGGAGAGCCCCGTTTGGAGTGAGGCTGCAAAGCGCATGCCAGGGGAAGTGTTCTGCTGTGCCAAGACTCGTGCTGCGCACGCTTTTTGGTGGGAGTGAGAAACAGGTTCTTTGGTGTTTTCTGCGAAACGCTTTAGCAGCGCGTTGGTGCTAGTATGGAATTAGGGGATGGATGAAGCGGAGAGCCCCGTTTGGAGTGAGGCTGCAAAGGGCATGCCAAGGGAAGTGTTCTGCTGTGCCAAGACTCGTGCTGCGCACGCTTTGTGGTTGGAGTGAGAAACAGGTTCCTTGGTGTTTTCTGCGAAACGCTTTAGCAGCCCGTTGGTGCTAGTATGGAGTCAGGGGATGGATGAAGCGGAGAGCCCCGTTTGGAGTGAGGCTGCAAAGGGCATGCCAAGGGAAGTGTTCTGCTGTGCCAAGACTCGTGCTGCGCACGCTTTGTGGTTGGAGTGAGAAACAGGTTCCTTGGTGCTTTCTGCGAAACGCTTTAGGAGCCCGTTGGTGCTAGTATGGAGTCAGGGAATGGATGAAGCGGAGAGCCCCGTTTGGAGTGAGGCTGCAAAGCGCATGCCAAGGGAAGTGTTCTGCTGTGCCAAGACTCGTGCTGCGCACGCTTTGTGGTTGGAGTGAGAAACAGGTTCTTTGGTGTTTTCTGCGAAACGCTTTAGCAGCCCGTTGGTGCTAGTATAGAATTAGGGGATGGATGAAGCGGAGAGCCCCGTTTGGAGTGAGGCTGCAAAGGGCATGCCAAGGGAAGTGTTCTGCTGTGCCAAGACTCGTGCTGCGCACGCTTTGTGGTTGGAGTGAGAAACAGGTTCTTTGGTGTTTTCTGCGAAACGCTTTAGCAGCCCGTTGGTGCTAGTATGGAGTCAGGGAATGGATGAAGCGGAGAGCCCCGTTTGGAGTGAGGCTGCAAAGGGCATGCCAAGGGAAGTGTTCTGCTGTGCCAAGACTCGTGCTGCGCACGCTTTGTGGTTGGAGTGAGAAACAGGTTCCTTGGTGTTTTCTGCGAAACGCTTTAGCAGCCCGTTGGTGCTAGTATGGAGTCAGGGGATGGATGAAGCGGAGAGCCCCGTTTGGAGTGAGGCTGCAAAGGGCATGCCAAGGGAAGTGTTCTGCTGTGCCAAGACTCGTGCTGCGCACGCTTTGTGGTTGGAGTGAGAAACAGGTTCCTTGGTGCTTTCTGCGAAACGCTTTAGGAGCCTGTTGGTGCTAGTATGGAGTTAGGGGATGGATGAAGCGGAGAGCCCCGTTTGGAGTGAGGCTGCAAAGGGCATGCCAAGGGAAGTGTTCTGCTGTGCCAAGACTCGTGCTGCGCACGCTTTGTGGTTGGAGTGAGAAACAGGTTCCTTGGTGTTTTCTGCGAAACGCTTTAGCAGCCCGTTGGTGCTAGTATGGAGTCAGGGGATGGATGAAGCGGAGAGCCCCGTTTGGAGTGAGGCTGCAAAGGGCATGCCAAGGGAAGTGTTCTGCTGTGCCAAGACTCGTGCTGCGCACGCTTTGTGGTTGGAGTGAGAAACAGGTTCCTTGGTGCTTTCTGCGAAACGCTTTAGGAGCCTGTTGGTGCTAGTATGGAGTTAGGGGATGGATGAAGCGGAGAGCCCCGTTTGGAGTGAGGCTGCAAAGGGCATGCCAAGGGAAGTGTTCTGCTGTGCCAAGACTCGTGCTGCGCACGCTTTGTGGTTGGAGTGAGAAACAGGTTCCTTGGTGTTTTCTGCGAAACGCTTTAGCAGCCCGTTGGTGCTAGTATAGAATTAGGGGATGGATGAAGCGGAGAGCCCCGTTTGGAGTGAGGCTGCAAAGGGCATGCCAAGGGAAGTGTTCTGCTGTGCCAAGACTCGTGCTGCGCACGCTTTGTGGTTGGAGTGAGAAACAGGTTCCTTGGTGTTTTCTGCGAAACGCTTTAGCAGCCCGTTGGTGCTAGTATGGAGTCAGGGGATGGATGAAGCGGAGAGCCCCGTTTGGAGTGAGGCTGCAAAGGGCATGCCAAGGGAAGTGTTCTGCTGTGCCAAGACTCGTGCTGCGCACGCTTTGTGGTTGGAGTGAGAAACAGGTTCCTTGGTGTTTTCTGCGAAACGCTTTAGCAGCCCGTTGGTGCTAGTATGGAGTCAGGGGATGGATGAAGCGGAGAGCCCCGTTTGGAGTGAGGCTGCAAAGGGCATGCCAAGGGAAGTGTTCTGCTGTGCCAAGACTCGTGCTGCGCACGCTTTGTGGTTGGAGTGAGAAACAGGTTCCTTGGTGCTTTCTGCGAAACGCTTTAGGAGCCTGTTGGTGCTAGTATGGAGTTAGGGGATGGATGAAGCGGAGAGCCCCGTTTGGAGTGAGGCTGCAAAGGGCATGCCAAGGGAAGTGTTCTGCTGTGCCAAGACTCGTGCTGCGCACGCTTTGTGGTTGGAGTGAGAAACAGGTTCCTTGGTGTTTTCTGCGAAACGCTTTAGCAGCCCGTTGGTGCTAGTATAGAATTAGGGGATGGATGAAGCGGAGAGCCCCGTTTGGAGTGAGGCTGCAAAGGGCATGCCAAGGGAAGTGTTCTGCTGTGCCAAGACTCGTGCTGCGCACGCTTTGTGGTTGGAGTGAGAAACAGGTTCTTTGGTGTTTTCTGCGAAACGCTTTAGCAGCCCGTTGGTGCTAGTATAGAATTAGGGGATGGATGAAGCGGAGAGCCCCGTTTGGAGTGAGGCTGCAAAGGGCATGCCAAGGGAAGTGTTCTGCTGTGCCAAGACTCGTGCTGCGCACGCTTTGTGGTTGGAGTGAGAAACAGGTTCCTTGGTGTTTTCTGCGAAACGCTTTAGCAGCCCGTTGGTGCTAGTATAGAATTAGGGGATGGATGAAGCGGAGAGCCCCGTTTGGAGTGAGGCTGCAAAGGGCATGCCAAGGGAAGTGTTCTGCTGTGCCAAGACTCGTGCTGCGCACGCTTTGTGGTTGGAGTGAGAAACAGGTTCTTTGGTGTTTTCTGCGAAACGCTTTAGCAGCCCGTTGGTGCTAGTATAGAATTAGGGGATGGATGAAGCGGAGAGCCCCGTTTGGAGTGAGGCTGCAAAGGGCATGCCAAGGGAAGTGTTCTGCTGTGCCAAGACTCGTGCTGCGCACGCTTTGTGGTTGGAGTGAGAAACAGGTTCCTTGGTGCTTTCTGCGAAACGCTTTAGGAGCCTGTTGGTGCTAGTATGGAGTTAGGGGATGGATGAAGCGGAGAGCCCCGTTTGGAGTGAGGCTGCAAAGGGCATGCCAAGGGAAGTGTTCTGCTGTGCCAAGACTCGTGCTGCGCACGCTTTGTGGTTGGAGTGAGAAACAGGTTCCTTGGTGTTTTCTGCGAAACGCTTTAGCAGCCCGTTGGTGCTAGTATAGAATTAGGGGATGGATGAAGCGGAGAGCCCCGTTTGGAGTGAGGCTGCAAAGGGCATGCCAAGGGAAGTGTTCTGCTGTGCCAAGACTCGTGCTGCGCACGCTTTGTGGTTGGAGTGAGAAACAGGTTCCTTGGTGTTTTCTGCGAAACGCTTTAGCAGCCCGTTGGTGCTAGTATGGAGTCAGGGGATGGATGAAGCGGAGAGCCCCGTTTGGAGTGAGGCTGCAAAGGGCATGCCAAGGGAAGTGTTCTGCTGTGCCAAGACTCGTGCTGCGCACGCTTTGTGGTTGGAGTGAGAAACAGGTTCCTTGGTGCTTTCTGCGAAACGCTTTAGGAGCCTGTTGGTGCTAGTATGGAGTTAGGGGATGGATGAAGCGGAGAGCCCCGTTTGGAGTGAGGCTGCAAAGGGCATGCCAAGGGAAGTGTTCTGCTGTGCCAAGACTCGTGCTGCGCACGCTTTGTGGTTGGAGTGAGAAACAGGTTCCTTGGTGTTTTCTGCGAAACGCTTTAGCAGCCCGTTGGTGCTAGTATAGAATTAGGGGATGGATGAAGCGGAGAGCCCCGTTTGGAGTGAGGCTGCAAAGGGCATGCCAAGGGAAGTGTTCTGCTGTGCCAAGACTCGTGCTGCGCACGCTTTGTGGTTGGAGTGAGAAACAGGTTCTTTGGTGTTTTCTGCGAAACGCTTTAGCAGCCCGTTGGTGCTAGTATAGAATTAGGGGATGGATGAAGCGGAGAGCCCCGTTTGGAGTGAGGCTGCAAAGGGCATGCCAAGGGAAGTGTTCTGCTGTGCCAAGACTCGTGCTGCGCACGCTTTGTGGTTGGAGTGAGAAACAGGTTCCTTGGTGTTTTCTGCGAAACGCTTTAGCAGCCCGTTGGTGCTAGTATGGAGTTAGGGGATGGATGAAGCGGAGAGCCCCGTTTGGAGTGAGGCTGCAAAGGGCATGCCAAGGGAAGTGTTCTGCTGTGCCAAGACTCGTGCTGCGCACGCTTTGTGGTTGGAGTGAGAAACAGGTTCCTTGGTGCTTTCTGCGAAACGCTTTAGCAGCGCGTTGGTGCTAGTATGGAGTCAGCGGATGGATGAAGCGGAGAGCCCCGTTTGGAGTGAGGCTGCAAAGGGTATGCCAAGAGAAGTGTTCTGCTGTGCCAAGACTCGTGCTGCGCACGCTTTGTGGTTGGAGTGAGAAACAGGTTCTTTGGTGCTTTCTGCGAAATGCTTTAGGAGCCTGTTGGTGCTAATATGGAGTTAGGGGATGGATGAAGCGGAGAGCCCCGTTTGGAGTGAGGCTGCAAAGCGCATGCCAAGGGAAGTGTTCTGCTATGCCAAGACTCGTGCTGCGCACGCTTTGTGGTTGGAGTGAGAAGCAGGTTCCTTGGTGTTTTCTGCGAAACGCTTTAGCAGCCCGTTGGTGCTAGTATGGAGTCAGGGGATGGATGAAGCGGAGAGCCCCGTTTGGAGTGAGGCTGCAAAGGGCATGCCAAGGGAAGTGTTCTGCTGTGCCAAGACTCGTGCTGCGCACGCTTTGTGGTTGGAGTGAGAAACAGGTTCTTTTGTGTTTTCTGCGAAATGCTTTAGCAGGCCGTTGGTGCTAGTATGGAGTCAGGGGATGGATGAAGCGGAGAGCCCCGTTTGGAGTGAGGCTGCAAAGGGCATGCCAAGGGAAGTGTTCTGCTGTGCCAAGACTCGTGCTGCGCACGCTTTGTGGTTGGAGTGAGAAACAGGTTCCTTGGTGTTTTCTGCGAAACGCTTTAGCAGCCTCTTGGTGCTAGTATGGAGTTAGGGGATGGATGAAGCGTAGAGCCCCGTTTGGAGTGAGGCTGCAAAGGGCATGCCAAGGGAAGTGTTCTGCTGTGCCAAGACTCGTGCTGCGCACGCTTTGTGGTTGGAGTGAGAAACAGGTTCCTTCGTGTTTTCTGCGAAACGCTTTAGCAGCCCGTTGGTGCTAGTATGGAGTCAGGGGATGGATGAAGCGGAGAGCCCCGTTTGGAGTGAGGCTGCAAAGCGCATGCCAAGGGAAGTGTTCTGCTGTGCCAAGACTCGTGCTGCGCACGCTTTGTGGTTGGAGTGAGAAGCAGGTTCCTTGGTGTTTTCTGCGAAACGCTTTAGCAGCCTGTTGGTGCTAGTATGGAGTCAGGGGATGGATGAAGCGGAGAGCCCCGTTTGGAGTGAGGCTGCAAAGGGCATGCCAAGGGAAGTGTTCTGCTGTGCCAAGACTCGTGCTGCGCACGCTTTGTGGTTGGAGTGAGAAACAGGTTCTTTGGTGTTTTCTGCGAAACGCTTTAGCAGCGCGTTGGTGCTAGTATGGAGTCAGGGGATGGATGAAGCGGAGAGCCCCGTTTGGAGTGAGGCTGCAAAGGGTATGCCAAGAGAAGTGTTCTGCTGTGCCAAGACTCGTGCTGCGCACGCTTTGTGGTTGGAGTGAGAAACAGGTTCTTTGGTGCTTTCTGCGAAACGCTTTAGGAGCCTGTTGGTGCTAGTATGGAGTCAGGGGATGGATGAAGCGGAGAGCCCCGTTTGGAGTGAGGCTGCAAAGGGCATGCCAAGGGAAGTGTTCTGCTGTGCCAAGACTCGTGCTGCGCACGCTTTGTGGTTGGAGTGAGAAACAGGTTCTTTGGTGTTTTCTGCGAAACGCTTTAGCAGCGCGTTGGTGCTAGTATGGAATTAGGGGATGGATGAAGCGGAGAGCCCCGTTTGGAGTGAGGCTGCAAAGCACATGCCAAGGGAAGTGTACTGCTGTGCCAAGACTCGTGCTGCGCACGCTTTGTGCTTGGAGTGAGAAACAGGTTCTTTAGTGTTTTCTGCGAAACGCTTTAGCAGCCCGTTGGTGCTAGTATGGAATTAGGGGATGGATGAAGCGGAGAGCCCCGTTTGGAGTGAGGCTGCAAAGCGCATGCCAGGGCAAGTGTTCTGCTGTGCCAAGACTCGTGCTGCGCACGCTTTGTGGTTGGAGTGAGAAACAGGTTCTTTGGTGTTTTCTGCCAAACGCTTTAGCAGCGCGTTGGTGCTAGTATGGAATTAGGGGATGGATGAAGCGGAGAGCCCCGTTTGGAGTGAGGCTGCAAAGCGCATGCCAGGGGAAGTGTTCTGCTGTGCCAAGACTCGTGCTGCGCACGCTTTTTGGTGGGAGTGAGAAACAGGTTCTTTGGTGTTTTCTGCGAAACGCTTTAGCAGCGCGTTGGTGCTAGTATGGAATTAGGGGATGGATGAAGCGGAGAGCCCCGTTTGGAGTGAGGCTGCAAAGGGCATGCCAAGGGAAGTGTTCTGCTGTGCCAAGACTCGTGCTGCGCACGCTTTGTGGTTGGAGTGAGAAACAGGTTCCTTGGTGTTTTCTGCGAAACGCTTTAGCAGCCCGTTGGTGCTAGTATGGAGTCAGGGGATGGATGAAGCGGAGAGCCCCGTTTGGAGTGAGGCTGCAAAGGGCATGCCAAGGGAAGTGTTCTGCTGTGCCAAGACTCGTGCTGCGCACGCTTTGTGGTTGGAGTGAGAAACAGGTTCCTTGGTGCTTTCTGCGAAACGCTTTAGGAGCCCGTTGGTGCTAGTATGGAGTCAGGGAATGGATGAAGCGGAGAGCCCCGTTTGGAGTGAGGCTGCAAAGCGCATGCCAAGGGAAGTGTTCTGCTGTGCCAAGACTCGTGCTGCGCACGCTTTGTGGTTGGAGTGAGAAACAGGTTCTTTGGTGTTTTCTGCGAAACGCTTTAGCAGCCCGTTGGTGCTAGTATAGAATTAGGGGATGGATGAAGCGGAGAGCCCCGTTTGGAGTGAGGCTGCAAAGGGCATGCCAAGGGAAGTGTTCTGCTGTGCCAAGACTCGTGCTGCGCACGCTTTGTGGTTGGAGTGAGAAACAGGTTCTTTGGTGTTTTCTGCGAAACGCTTTAGCAGCCCGTTGGTGCTAGTATGGAGTCAGGGAATGGATGAAGCGGAGAGCCCCGTTTGGAGTGAGGCTGCAAAGGGCATGCCAAGGGAAGTGTTCTGCTGTGCCAAGACTCGTGCTGCGCACGCTTTGTGGTTGGAGTGAGAAACAGGTTCCTTGGTGTTTTCTGCGAAACGCTTTAGCAGCCCGTTGGTGCTAGTATGGAGTCAGGGGATGGATGAAGCGGAGAGCCCCGTTTGGAGTGAGGCTGCAAAGGGCATGCCAAGGGAAGTGTTCTGCTGTGCCAAGACTCGTGCTGCGCACGCTTTGTGGTTGGAGTGAGAAACAGGTTCCTTGGTGCTTTCTGCGAAACGCTTTAGGAGCCTGTTGGTGCTAGTATGGAGTTAGGGGATGGATGAAGCGGAGAGCCCCGTTTGGAGTGAGGCTGCAAAGGGCATGCCAAGGGAAGTGTTCTGCTGTGCCAAGACTCGTGCTGCGCACGCTTTGTGGTTGGAGTGAGAAACAGGTTCCTTGGTGTTTTCTGCGAAACGCTTTAGCAGCCCGTTGGTGCTAGTATGGAGTCAGGGGATGGATGAAGCGGAGAGCCCCGTTTGGAGTGAGGCTGCAAAGGGCATGCCAAGGGAAGTGTTCTGCTGTGCCAAGACTCGTGCTGCGCACGCTTTGTGGTTGGAGTGAGAAACAGGTTCCTTGGTGCTTTCTGCGAAACGCTTTAGGAGCCTGTTGGTGCTAGTATGGAGTTAGGGGATGGATGAAGCGGAGAGCCCCGTTTGGAGTGAGGCTGCAAAGGGCATGCCAAGGGAAGTGTTCTGCTGTGCCAAGACTCGTGCTGCGCACGCTTTGTGGTTGGAGTGAGAAACAGGTTCCTTGGTGTTTTCTGCGAAACGCTTTAGCAGCCCGTTGGTGCTAGTATAGAATTAGGGGATGGATGAAGCGGAGAGCCCCGTTTGGAGTGAGGCTGCAAAGGGCATGCCAAGGGAAGTGTTCTGCTGTGCCAAGACTCGTGCTGCGCACGCTTTGTGGTTGGAGTGAGAAACAGGTTCCTTGGTGTTTTCTGCGAAACGCTTTAGCAGCCCGTTGGTGCTAGTATGGAGTCAGGGGATGGATGAAGCGGAGAGCCCCGTTTGGAGTGAGGCTGCAAAGGGCATGCCAAGGGAAGTGTTCTGCTGTGCCAAGACTCGTGCTGCGCACGCTTTGTGGTTGGAGTGAGAAACAGGTTCCTTGGTGTTTTCTGCGAAACGCTTTAGCAGCCCGTTGGTGCTAGTATGGAGTCAGGGGATGGATGAAGCGGAGAGCCCCGTTTGGAGTGAGGCTGCAAAGGGCATGCCAAGGGAAGTGTTCTGCTGTGCCAAGACTCGTGCTGCGCACGCTTTGTGGTTGGAGTGAGAAACAGGTTCCTTGGTGCTTTCTGCGAAACGCTTTAGGAGCCTGTTGGTGCTAGTATGGAGTTAGGGGATGGATGAAGCGGAGAGCCCCGTTTGGAGTGAGGCTGCAAAGGGCATGCCAAGGGAAGTGTTCTGCTGTGCCAAGACTCGTGCTGCGCACGCTTTGTGGTTGGAGTGAGAAACAGGTTCCTTGGTGTTTTCTGCGAAACGCTTTAGCAGCCCGTTGGTGCTAGTATAGAATTAGGGGATGGATGAAGCGGAGAGCCCCGTTTGGAGTGAGGCTGCAAAGGGCATGCCAAGGGAAGTGTTCTGCTGTGCCAAGACTCGTGCTGCGCACGCTTTGTGGTTGGAGTGAGAAACAGGTTCTTTGGTGTTTTCTGCGAAACGCTTTAGCAGCCCGTTGGTGCTAGTATAGAATTAGGGGATGGATGAAGCGGAGAGCCCCGTTTGGAGTGAGGCTGCAAAGGGCATGCCAAGGGAAGTGTTCTGCTGTGCCAAGACTCGTGCTGCGCACGCTTTGTGGTTGGAGTGAGAAACAGGTTCCTTGGTGTTTTCTGCGAAACGCTTTAGCAGCCCGTTGGTGCTAGTATAGAATTAGGGGATGGATGAAGCGGAGAGCCCCGTTTGGAGTGAGGCTGCAAAGGGCATGCCAAGGGAAGTGTTCTGCTGTGCCAAGACTCGTGCTGCGCACGCTTTGTGGTTGGAGTGAGAAACAGGTTCTTTGGTGTTTTCTGCGAAACGCTTTAGCAGCCCGTTGGTGCTAGTATAGAATTAGGGGATGGATGAAGCGGAGAGCCCCGTTTGGAGTGAGGCTGCAAAGGGCATGCCAAGGGAAGTGTTCTGCTGTGCCAAGACTCGTGCTGCGCACGCTTTGTGGTTGGAGTGAGAAACAGGTTCCTTGGTGCTTTCTGCGAAACGCTTTAGGAGCCTGTTGGTGCTAGTATGGAGTTAGGGGATGGATGAAGCGGAGAGCCCCGTTTGGAGTGAGGCTGCAAAGGGCATGCCAAGGGAAGTGTTCTGCTGTGCCAAGACTCGTGCTGCGCACGCTTTGTGGTTGGAGTGAGAAACAGGTTCCTTGGTGTTTTCTGCGAAACGCTTTAGCAGCCCGTTGGTGCTAGTATAGAATTAGGGGATGGATGAAGCGGAGAGCCCCGTTTGGAGTGAGGCTGCAAAGGGCATGCCAAGGGAAGTGTTCTGCTGTGCCAAGACTCGTGCTGCGCACGCTTTGTGGTTGGAGTGAGAAACAGGTTCCTTGGTGTTTTCTGCGAAACGCTTTAGCAGCCCGTTGGTGCTAGTATGGAGTCAGGGGATGGATGAAGCGGAGAGCCCCGTTTGGAGTGAGGCTGCAAAGGGCATGCCAAGGGAAGTGTTCTGCTGTGCCAAGACTCGTGCTGCGCACGCTTTGTGGTTGGAGTGAGAAACAGGTTCCTTGGTGCTTTCTGCGAAACGCTTTAGGAGCCTGTTGGTGCTAGTATGGAGTTAGGGGATGGATGAAGCGGAGAGCCCCGTTTGGAGTGAGGCTGCAAAGGGCATGCCAAGGGAAGTGTTCTGCTGTGCCAAGACTCGTGCTGCGCACGCTTTGTGGTTGGAGTGAGAAACAGGTTCCTTGGTGTTTTCTGCGAAACGCTTTAGCAGCCCGTTGGTGCTAGTATAGAATTAGGGGATGGATGAAGCGGAGAGCCCCGTTTGGAGTGAGGCTGCAAAGGGCATGCCAAGGGAAGTGTTCTGCTGTGCCAAGACTCGTGCTGCGCACGCTTTGTGGTTGGAGTGAGAAACAGGTTCTTTGGTGTTTTCTGCGAAACGCTTTAGCAGCCCGTTGGTGCTAGTATAGAATTAGGGGATGGATGAAGCGGAGAGCCCCGTTTGGAGTGAGGCTGCAAAGGGCATGCCAAGGGAAGTGTTCTGCTGTGCCAAGACTCGTGCTGCGCACGCTTTGTGGTTGGAGTGAGAAACAGGTTCCTTGGTGTTTTCTGCGAAACGCTTTAGCAGCCCGTTGGTGCTAGTATGGAGTTAGGGGATGGATGAAGCGGAGAGCCCCGTTTGGAGTGAGGCTGCAAAGGGCATGCCAAGGGAAGTGTTCTGCTGTGCCAAGACTCGTGCTGCGCACGCTTTGTGGTTGGAGTGAGAAACAGGTTCCTTGGTGCTTTCTGCGAAACGCTTTAGGAGCCTGTTGGTGCTAGTATGGAGTTAGGGGATGGATGAAGCGGAGAGCCCCGTTTGGAGTGAGGCTGCAAAGGGCATGCCAAGGGAAGTGTTCTGCTGTGCCAAGACTCGTGCTGCGCACGCTTTGTGGTTGGAGTGAGAAACAGGTTCCTTGGTGTTTTCTGCGAAACGCTTTAGCAGCCCGTTGGTGCTAGTATAGAATTAGGGGATGGATGAAGCGGAGAGCCCCGTTTGGAGTGAGGCTGCAAAGGGCATGCCAAGGGAAGTGTTCTGCTGTGCCAAGACTCGTGCTGCGCACGCTTTGTGGTTGGAGTGAGAAACAGGTTCCTTGGTGTTTTCTGCGAAACGCTTTAGCAGCCCGTTGGTGCTAGTATGGAGTCAGGGGATGGATGAAGCGGAGAGCCCCGTTTGGAGTGAGGCTGCAAAGGGCATGCCAAGGGAAGTGTTCTGCTGTGCCAAGACTCGTGCTGCGCACGCTTTGTGGTTGGAGTGAGAAACAGGTTCCTTGGTGTTTTCTGCGAAACGCTTTAGCAGCCCGTTGGTGCTAGTATGGAGTCAGGGGATGGATGAAGCGGAGAGCCCCGTTTGGAGTGAGGCTGCAAAGGGCATGCCAAGGGAAGTGTTCTGCTGTGCCAAGACTTGTGCTGCGCACGCTTTGTGGTTGGAGTGAGAAACAGGTTCCTTGGTGCTTTCTGCGAAACGCTTTAGGAGCCTGTTGGTGCTAGTATGGAGTTAGGGGATGGATGAAGCGGAGAGCCCCGTTTGGAGTGAGGCTGCAAAGGGCATGCCAAGGGAAGTGTTCTGCTGTGCCAAGACTCGTGCTGCGCACGCTTTGTGGTTGGAGTGAGAAACAGGTTCCTTGGTGTTTTCTGCGAAACGCTTTAGCAGCCCGTTGGTGCTAGTATAGAATTAGGGGATGGATGAAGCGGAGAGCCCCGTTTGGAGTGAGGCTGCAAAGGGCATGCCAAGGGAAGTGTTCTGCTGTGCCAAGACTCGTGCTGCGCACGCTTTGTGGTTGGAGTGAGAAACAGGTTCTTTGGTGTTTTCTGCGAAACGCTTTAGCAGCCCGTTGGTGCTAGTATAGAATTAGGGGATGGATGAAGCGGAGAGCCCCGTTTGGAGTGAGGCTGCAAAGGGCATGCCAAGGGAAGTGTTCTGCTGTGCCAAGACTCGTGCTGCGCACGCTTTGTGGTTGGAGTGAGAAACAGGTTCCTTGGTGTTTTCTGCGAAACGCTTTAGCAGCCCGTTGGTGCTAGTATAGAATTAGGGGATGGATGAAGCGGAGAGCCCCGTTTGGAGTGAGGCTGCAAAGGGCATGCCAAGGGAAGTGTTCTGCTGTGCCAAGACTCGTGCTGCGCACGCTTTGTGGTTGGAGTGAGAAACAGGTTCTTTGGTGTTTTCTGCGAAACGCTTTAGCAGCCCGTTGGTGCTAGTATAGAATTAGGGGATGGATGAAGCGGAGAGCCCCGTTTGGAGTGAGGCTGCAAAGGGCATGCCAAGGGAAGTGTTCTGCTGTGCCAAGACTCGTGCTGCGCACGCTTTGTGGTTGGAGTGAGAAACAGGTTCCTTGGTGCTTTCTGCGAAACGCTTTAGGAGCCTGTTGGTGCTAGTATGGAGTTAGGGGATGGATGAAGCGGAGAGCCCCGTTTGGAGTGAGGCTGCAAAGGGCATGCCAAGGGAAGTGTTCTGCTGTGCCAAGACTCGTGCTGCGCACGCTTTGTGGTTGGAGTGAGAAACAGGTTCTTTGGTGTTTTCTGCGAAACGCTTTAGCAGCCCGTTGGTGCTAGTATAGAATTAGGGGATGGATGAAGCGGAGAGCCCCGTTTGGAGTGAGGCTGCAAAGGGCATGCCAAGGGAAGTGTTCTGCTGTGCCAAGACTCGTGCTGCGCACGCTTTGTGGTTGGAGTGAGAAACAGGTTCCTTGGTGCTTTCTGCGAAACGCTTTAGGAGCCTGTTGGTGCTAGTATGGAGTTAGGGGATGGATGAAGCGGAGAGCCCCGTTTGGAGTGAGGCTGCAAAGGGCATGCCAAGGGAAGTGTTCTGCTGTGCCAAGACTCGTGCTGCGCACGCTTTGTGGTTGGAGTGAGAAACAGGTTCTTTGGTGTTTTCTGCGAAACGCTTTAGCAGCCCGTTGGTGCTAGTATAGAATTAGGGGATGGATGAAGCGTAGAGCCCCGTTTGGAGTGAGGCTGCAAAGGGCATGCCAAGGGAAGTGTTCTGCTGTGCCAAGACTCGTGCTGCGCACGCTTTGTGGTTGGAGTGAGAAACAGGTTCCTTGGTGCTTTCTGCGAAACGCTTTAGGAGCCTGTTGGTGCTAGTATGGAGTTAGGGGATGGATGAAGCGGAGAGCCCCGTTTGGAGTGAGGCTGCAAAGGGCATGCCAAGGGAAGTGTTCTGCTGTGCCAAGACTCGTGCTGTGCACGCTTTGTGGTTGGAGTGAGAAACAGGTTCCTTGGTGTTTTCTGCGAAACGCTTTAGCAGCCCGTTGGTGCTAGTATAGAATTAGGGGATGGATGAAGCGGAGAGCCCCGTTTGGAGTGAGGCTGCAAAGGGCATGCCAAGGGAAGTGTTCTGCTGTGCCAAGACTCGTGCTGCGCACGCTTTGTGGTTGGAGTGAGAAACAGGTTCCTTGGTGTTTTCTGCGAAACGCTTTAGCAGCCCGTTGGTGCTAGTATGGAGTTAGGGGATGGATGAAGCGGAGAGCCCCGTTTGGAGTGAGGCTGCAAAGGGCATGCCAAGGGAAGTGTTCTGCTGTGCCAAGACTCGTGCTGCGCACGCTTTGTGGTTGGAGTGAGAAACAGGTTCCTTGGTGCTTTCTGCGAAACGCTTTAGGAGCCTGTTGGTGCTAGTATGGAGTTAGGGGATGGATGAAGCGGAGAGCCCCGTTTGGAGTGAGGCTGCAAAGGGCATGCCAAGGGAAGTGTTCTGCTGTGCCAAGACTCGTGCTGCGCACGCTTTGTGGTTGGAGTGAGAAACAGGTTCCTTGGTGTTTTCTGCGAAACGCTTTAGCAGCCCGTTGGTGCTAGTATAGAATTAGGGGATGGATGAAGCGGAGAGCCCCGTTTGGAGTGAGGCTGCAAAGGGCATGCCAAGGGAAGTGTTCTGCTGTGCCAAGACTCGTGCTGCGCACGCTTTGTGGTTGGAGTGAGAAACAGGTTCCTTGGTGTTTTCTGCGAAACGCTTTAGCAGCCCGTTGGTGCTAGTATGGAGTCAGGGGATGGATGAAGCGGAGAGCCCCGTTTGGAGTGAGGCTGCAAAGGGCATGCCAAGGGAAGTGTTCTGCTGTGCCAAGACTCGTGCTGCGCACGCTTTGTGGTTGGAGTGAGAAACAGGTTCCTTGGTGCTTTCTGCGAAACGCTTTAGGAGCCTGTTGGTGCTAGTATGGAGTTAGGGGATGGATGAAGCGGAGAGCCCCGTTTGGAGTGAGGCTGCAAAGGGCATGCCAAGGGAAGTGTTCTGCTGTGCCAAGACTCGTGCTGCGCACGCTTTGTGGTTGGAGTGAGAAACAGGTTCCTTGGTGCTTTCTGCGAAACGCTTTAGCAGCCCGTTGGTGCTAGTATAGAATTAGGGGATGGATGAAGCGGAGAGCCCCGTTTGGAGTGAGGCTGCAAAGGGCATGCCAAGGGAAGTGTTCTGCTGTGCCAAGACTCGTGCTGCGCACGCTTTGTGGTTGGAGTGAGAAACAGGTTCTTTGGTGTTTTCTGCGAAACGCTTTAGCAGCCCGTTGGTGCTAGTATAGAATTAGGGGATGGATGAAGCGTAGAGCCCCGTTTGGAGTGAGGCTGCAAAGGGCATGCCAAGGGAAGTGTTCTGCTGTGCCAAGACTCGTGCTGCGCACGCTTTGTGGTTGGAGTGAGAAACAGGTTCCTTGGTGCTTTCTGCGAAACGCTTTAGGAGCCTGTTGGTGCTAGTATGGAGTTAGGGGATGGATGAAGCGGAGAGCCCCGTTTGGAGTGAGGCTGCAAAGGGCATGCCAAGGGAAGTGTTCTGCTGTGCCAAGACTCGTGCTGTGCACGCTTTGTGGTTGGAGTGAGAAACAGGTTCCTTGGTGTTTTCTGCGAAACGCTTTAGCAGCCCGTTGGTGCTAGTATAGAATTAGGGGATGGATGAAGCGGAGAGCCCCGTTTGGAGTGAGGCTGCAAAGGGCATGCCAAGGGAAGTGTTCTGCTGTGCCAAGACTCGTGCTGCGCACGCTTTGTGGTTGGAGTGAGAAACAGGTTCCTTGGTGTTTTCTGCGAAACGCTTTAGCAGCCCGTTGGTGCTAGTATGGAGTTAGGGGATGGATGAAGCGGAGAGCCCCGTTTGGAGTGAGGCTGCAAAGGGCATGCCAAGGGAAGTGTTCTGCTGTGCCAAGACTCGTGCTGCGCACGCTTTGTGGTTGGAGTGAGAAACAGGTTCCTTGGTGTTTTCTGCGAAACGCTTTAGCAGCCCGTTGGTGCTAGTATGGAGTCAGGGGATGGATGAAGCGGAGAGCCCCGTTTGGAGTGAGGCTGCAAAGGGCATGCCAAGGGAAGTGTTCTGCTGTGCCAAGACTCGTGCTGCGCACGCTTTGTGGTTGGAGTGAGAAACAGGTTCTTTGGTGTTTTCTGCGAAACGCTTTAGCAGCCCGTTGGTGCTAGTATGGAGTCAGGGGATGGATGAAGCGGAGAGCCCCGTTTGGAGTGAGGCTGCAAAGGGCATGCCAAGGGAAGTGTTCTGCTGTGCCAAGACTCGTGCTGCGCACGCTTTGTGGTTGGAGTGAGAAACAGGTTCCTTGGTGTTTTCTGCGAAACGCTTTAGCAGCCCGTTGGTGCTAGTATAGAATTAGGGGATGGATGAAGCGGAGAGCCCCGTTTGGAGTGAGGCTGCAAAGGGCATGCCAAGGGAAGTGTTCTGCTGTGCCAAGACTCGTGCTGCGCACGCTTTGTGGTTGGAGTGAGAAACAGGTTCTTTGGTGTTTTCTGCGAAACGCTTTAGCAGCCCGTTGGTGCTAGTATAGAATTAGGGGATGGATGAAGCGGAGAGCCCCGTTTGGAGTGAGGCTGCAAAGGACATGCCAAGGGAAGTGTTCTGCTGTGCCAAGACTCGTGCTGCGCACGCTTTGTGGTTGGAGTGAGAAACAGGTTCCTTGGTGCTTTCTGCGAAACGCTTTAGGAGACTGTTGGTGCTAGTATGGAGTTAGGGGATGGATGAAGCGGAGAGCCCCGTTTGGAGTGAGGCTGCAAAGGGCATGCCAAGGGAAGTGTTCTGCTGTGCCAAGACTCGTGCTGCGCACGCTTTGTGGTTGGAGTGAGAAACAGGTTCCTTGGTGTTTTCTGCGAAACGCTTTAGCAGCCCGTTGGTGCTAGTATAGAATTAGGGGATGGATGAAGCGGAGAGCCCCGTTTGGAGTGAGGCTGCAAAGGGCATGCCAAGGGAAGTGTTCTGCTGTGCCAAGACTCGTGCTGCGCACGCTTTGTGGTTGGAGTGAGAAACAGGTTCCTTGGTGTTTTCTGCGAAACGCTTTAGCAGCCCGTTGGTGCTAGTATGGAGTCAGGGGATGGATGAAGCGGAGAGCCCCGTTTGGAGTGAGGCTGCAAAGGGCATGCCAAGGGAAGTGTTCTGCTGTGCCAAGACTCGTGCTGCGCACGCTTTGTGGTTGGAGTGAGAAACAGGTTCCTTGGTGTTTTCTGCGAAACGCTTTAGCAGCCCGTTGGTGCTAGTATGGAGTCAGGGGATGGATGAAGCGGAGAGCCCCGTTTGGAGTGAGGCTGCAAAGGGTATGCCAAGGGAAGTGTTCTGCTGTGCCAAGACTCGTGTTGCGCACGCTTTGTGGTTGGAGTGAGAAACAGGTTCTTTGGTGCTTTCTGCGAAACGCTTTAGCAGCGCGTTGGTGCTAGTATGGAGTCAGGGGATGGATGAAGCGGAGAGCCCCGTTTGGAGTGAGGCTGCAAAGGGTATGCCAAGAGAAGTGTTCTGCTGTGCCAAGACTCGTGCTGCGCACGCTTTGTGGTTGGAGTGAGAAACAGGTTCCTTGGTGCTTTCTGCGAAACGCTTTAGGAGCCTGTTGGTGCTAGTATGGAGTTAGGGGATGGATGAAGCGGAGAGCCCCGTTTGGAGTGAGGCTGCAAAGGGCATGCCAAGGGAAGTGTTCTGCTGTGCCAAGACTCGTGCTGCGCACGCTTTGTGGTTGGAGTGAGAAACAGGTTCCTTGGTGTTTTCTGCGAAACGCTTTAGCAGCCCGTTGGTGCTAGTATAGAATTAGGGGATGGATGAAGCGGAGAGCCCCGTTTGGAGTGAGGCTGCAAAGGGCATGCCAAGGGAAGTGTTCTGCTGTGCCAAGACTCGTGCTGCGCACGCTTTGTGGTTGGAGTGAGAAACAGGTTCCTTGGTGCTTTCTGCGAAACGCTTTAGGAGCCCGTTGGTGCTAGTATGGAGTTAGGGGATGGATGAAGCGGAGAGCCCCGTTTGGAGTGAGGCTGCAAAGGGCATGCCAAGGGAAGTGTTCTGCTGTGCCAAGACTCGTGCTGCGCACGCTTTGTGGTTGGAGTGAGAAACAGGTTCCTTGGTGTTTTCTGCGAAACGCTTTAGCAGCCCGTTGGTGCTAGTATAGAATTAGGGGATGGATGAAGCGGAGAGCCCCGTTTGGAGTGAGGCTGCAAAGGGCATGCCAAGGGAAGTGTTCTGCTGTGCCAAGACTCGTGCTGCGCACGCTTTGTGGTTGGAGTGAGAAACAGGTTCCTTGGTGTTTTCTGCGAAACGCTTTAGGAGCCTGTTGGTGCTAGTATGGAGTTAGGGGATGGATGAAGCGGAGAGCCCCGTTTGGAGTGAGGCTGCAAAGGGCATGCCAAGGGAAGTGTTCTGCTGTGCCAAGACTCGTGCTGCGCACGCTTTGTGGTTGGAGTGAGAAACAGGTTCCTTGGTGTTTTCTGCGAAACGCTTTAGCAGCCTGTTGGTGCTAGTATGGAGTCAGGGAATGGATGAAGCGGAGAGCCCCGTTTGGAGTGAGGCTGCAAAGGGCATGCCAAGGGAAGTGTTCTGCTGTGCCAAGACTCGTGCTGCGCACGCTTTGTGGTTGGAGTGAGAAACAGGTTCCTTGGTGCTTTCTGCGAAACGCTTTAGCAGCGCGTTGGTGCTAGTATGGAGTTAGGGGATGGATGAAGCGGAGAGCCCCGTTTGGAGTGAGGCTGCAAAGGGCATGCCAAGGGAAGTGTTCTGCTGTGCCAAGACTCGTGCTGCGCACGCTTTGTGGTTGGAGTGAGAAACAGGTTCCTTGGTGTTTTCTGCGAAACGCTTTAGCAGCCCGTTGGTGCTAGTATAGAATTAGGGGATGGATGAAGCGGAGAGCCCCGTTTGGAGTGAGGCTGCAAAGGGCATGCCAAGGGAAGTGTTCTGCTGTGCCAAGACTCGTGCTGCGCACGCTTTGTGGTTGGAGTGAGAAACAGGTTCCTTGGTGCTTTCTGCGAAACGCTTTAGGAGCCTGTTGGTGCTAGTATGGAGTTAGGGGATGGATGAAGCGGAGAGCCCCGTTTGGAGTGAGGCTGCAAAGGGCATGCCAAGGGAAGTGTTCTGCTGTGCCAAGACTCGTGCTGCGCACGCTTTGTGGTTGGAGTGAGAAACAGGTTCCTTGGTGTTTTCTGCGAAACGCTTTAGCAGCCCGTTGGTGCTAGTATAGAATTAGGGGATGGATGAAGCGGAGAGCCCCGTTTGGAGTGAGGCTGCAAAGGGCATGCCAAGGGAAGTGTTCTGCTGTGCCAAGACTCGTGCTGCGCACGCTTTGTGGTTGGAGTGAGAAACAGGTTCTTTGGTGTTTTCTGCGAAATGCTTTAGCAGCCCGTTGGTGCTAGTATGGAATTAGGGGATGGATGAAGCGGAGAGCCCCGTTTGGAGTGAGGCTGCAAAGGGCATGCCAAGGGAAGTGTTCTGCTGTGCCAAGACTCGTGCTGCGCACGCTTTGTGGTTGGAGTGAGAAACAGGTTCTTTGGTATTTTCTGCGAAACGCTTTAGCAGCCCGTTGGTGCTAGTATGGAGTTAGGGGATGGATGAAGCGGAGAGCCCCGTTTGGAGTGAGGCTGCAAAGGGCATGCCAAGGGAAGTGTTCTGCTGTGCCAAGACTCGTGCTGCGCACGCTTTGTGGTTGGAGTGAGAAACAGGTTCCTTGGTGCTTTCTGCGAAACGCTTTAGCAGCCCGTTGGTGCTAGTATAGAATTAGGGGATGGATGAAGCGGAGAGCCCCGTTTGGAGTGAGGCTGCAAAGGGCATGCCAAGGGAAGTGTTCTGCTGTGCCAAGACTCGTGCTGCGCACGCTTTGTGGTTGGAGTGAGAAACAGGTTCCTTGGTGCTTTCTGCGAAACGCTTTAGCAGCCCGTTGGTGCTAGTATGGAGTTAGGGGATGGATGAAGCGGAGAGCCCCGTTTGGAGTGAGGCTGCAAAGGGCATGCCAAGGGAAGTGTTCTGCTGTGCCAAGACTCGTGCTGCGCACGCTTTGTGGTTGGAGTGAGAAACAGGTTCCTTGGTGTTTTCTGCGAAACGCTTTAGCAGCGCGTTGGTGCTAGTATGGAGTCAGGGGATGGATGAAGCGGAGAGCCCCGTTTGGAGCGAGGCTGCAAAGGGTATGCCAAGAGAAGTGTTCTGCTGTGCCAAGACTCGTGCTGCGCACGCTTTGTGGTTGGAGTGAGAAACAGGTTCCTTGGTGCTTTCTGCGAAACGCTTTAGGAGCCTGTTGGTGCTAGTATGGAGTTAGGGGATGGATGAAGCGGAGAGCCCCGTTTGGAGTGAGGCTGCAAAGGGCATGCCAAGGGAAGTGTTCTGCTGTGCCAAGACTCGTGCTGCGCACGCTTTGTGGTTGGAGTGAGAAACAGGTTCCTTGGTGTTTTCTGCGAAACGCTTTAGCAGCCCGTTGGTCCTAGTATAGAATTAGGGGATGGATGAAGCGGAGAGCCCCGTTTGGAGTGAGGCTGCAAAGGGCATGCCAAGGGAAGTGTTCTGCTGTGCCAAGACTCGTGCTGCGCACGCTTTGTGGTTGGAGTGAGAAACAGGTTCTTTGGTGTTTTCTGCGAAATGCTTTAGCAGCCCGTTGGTGCTAGTATGGAATTAGGGGATGGATGAAGCAGAGAGCCCCGTTTG
Source organism: Tinamus guttatus (assembly GCF_059628265.1). Lineage (NCBI taxonomy): Eukaryota > Metazoa > Chordata > Aves > Tinamiformes > Tinamidae > Tinamus > Tinamus guttatus. The sequence goes on from NW_028288927.1 coordinate 136,395, forward strand.
GAGTGAGGCTGCAAAGGGCATGCCAAGGGAAGTGTTCTGCTGTGCCAAGACTCGTGCTGCGCACGCTTTGTGGTTGGAGTGAGAAACAGGTTCTTTGGTATTTTCTGCGAAACGCTTTAGCAGCGTGTTGGTGCTAGTATGGAGTCAGGGGATGGATGAAGCGGAGAGCCCCGTTTGGAGTGAGGCTGCAAAGGGCATGCCAAGGGAAGTGTTCTGCTGTGCCAAGACTCGTGCTGCGCACGCTTTGTGGTTGGAGTGAGAAACAGGTTCCTTGGTGTTTTCTGCGAAACGCTTTAGCAGCCCGTTGGTGCTAGTATGGAGTTAGGGGATGGATGAAGCGGAGAGCCCCGTTTGGAGTGAGGCTGCAAAGGGCATGCCAAGGGAAGTGTTCTGCTGTGCCAAGACTCGTGCTGCGCACGCTTTGTGGTTGGAGTGAGAAACAGGTTCCTTGGTGCTTTCTGCGAAACGCTTTAGGAGCCTGTTGGTGCTAGTATGGAGTTAGGGGATGGATGAAGCGGAGAGCCCCGTTTGGAGTGAGGCTGCAAAGGGCATGCCAAGGGAAGTGTTCTGCTGTGCCAAGACTCGTGCTGCGCACGCTTTGTGGTTGGAGTGAGAAACAGGTTCCTTGGTGTTTTCTGCGAAACGCTTTAGCAGCCCGTTGGTGCTAGTATAGAATTAGGGGATGGATGAAGCGGAGAGCCCCGTTTGGAGTGAGGCTGCAAAGGGCATGCCAAGGGAAGTGTTCTGCTGTGCCAAGACTCGTGCTGCGCACGCTTTGTGGTTGGAGTGAGAAACAGGTTCCTTGGTGCTTTCTGCGAAACGCTTTAGGAGCCTGTTGGTGATAGTATGGAGTTAGGGGATGGATGAAGCGGAGAGCCCCGTTTGGAGTGAGGCTGCAAAGGGCATGCCAAGGGAAGTGTTCTGCTGTGCCAAGACTCGTGCTGCGCACGCTTTGTGGTTGGAGTGAGAAACAGGTTCCTTGGTGTTTTCTGCGAAACGCTTTAGCAGCCCGTTGGTGCTAGTATGGAGTCAGGGGATGGATGAAGCGGAGAGCCCCGTTTGGAGTGAGGCTGCAAAGGGCATGCCAAGGGAAGTGTTCTGCTGTGCCAAGACTCGTGCTGCGCACGCTTTGTGGTTGGAGTGAGAAACAGGTTCCTTGGTGTTTTCTGCGAAACGCTTTAGCAGCCCGTTGGTGCTAGTATGGAGTCAGGGGATGGATGAAGCGGAGAGCCCCGTTTGGAGTGAGGCTGCAAAGGGTATGCCAAGGGAAGTGTTCTGCTGTGCCAAGACTCGTTTTGCGCACGCTTTGTGGTTGGAGTGAGAAACAGGTTCCTTGGTGCTTTCTGCGAAACGCTTTAGGAGCCCATTGGTGCTAGTATGGAGTCAGGGGATGGATGAAGCGGAGAGCCCCGTTTGGAGCGAGGCTGCAAAGGGTATGCCAAGAGAAGTGTTCTGCTGTGCCAAGACTCGTGCTGCGCACGCTTTGTGGTTGGAGTGAGAAACAGGTTCCTTGGTGCTTTCTGCGAAACGCTTTAGGAGCCTGTTGGTGCTAGTATGGAGTTAGGGGATGGATGAAGCGGAGAGCCCCGTTTGGAGTGAGGCTGCAAAGGGCATGCCAAGGGAAGTGTTCTGCTGTGCCAAGACTCGTGCTGCGCACGCTTTGTGGTTGGAGTGAGAAACAGGTTCCTTGGTGTTTTCTGCGAAACGCTTTAGCAGCCCGTTGGTGCTAGTATAGAATTAGGGGATGGATGAAGCGGAGAGCCCCGTTTGGAGTGAGGCTGCAAAGGGCATGCCAAGGGAAGTGTTCTGCTGTGCCAAGACTCGTGCTGCGCACGCTTTGTGGTTGGAGTGAGAAACAGGTTCCTTGGTGCTTTCTGCGAAACGCTTTAGGAGCCCGTTGGTGCTAGTATGGAGTTAGGGGATGGATGAAGCGGAGAGCCCCGTTTGGAGTGAGGCTGCAAAGGGCATGCCAAGGGAAGTGTTCTGCTGTGCCAAGACTCGTGCTGCGCACGCTTTGTGGTTGGAGTGAGAAACAGGTTCCTTGGTGTTTTCTGCGAAACGCTTTAGCAGCCCGTTGGTGCTAGTATAGAATTAGGGGATGGATGAAGCGGAGAGCCCCTTTTGGAGTGAGGCTGCAAAGGGCATGCCAAGGGAAGTGTTCTGCTGTGCCAAGACTCGTGCTGCGCACGCTTTGTGGTTGGAGTGAGAAACAGGTTCCTTGGTGCTTTCTGCGAAACGCTTTAGGAGCCTGTTGGTGCTAGTATGGAGTTAGGGGATGGATGAAGCGGAGAGCCCCGTTTGGAGTGAGGCTGCAAAGGGCATGCCAAGGGAAGTGTTCTGCTGTGCCAAGACTCGTGCTGCGCACGCTTTGTGGTTGGAGTGAGAAACAGGTTCCTTGGTGTTTTCTGCGAAACGCTTTAGCAGCCCGTTGGTGCTAGTATAGAATTAGGGGATGGATGAAGCGGAGAGCCCCGTTTGGAGTGAGGCTGCAAAGGGCATGCCAAGGGAAGTGTTCTGCTGTGCCAAGACTCGTGCTGCGCGCGCTTTGTGGTTGGAGTGAGAAACAGGTTCTTTGGTGTTTTCTGCGAAATGCTTTAGCAGCCCGTTGGTGCTAGTATGGAATTAGGGGATGGATGAAGCAGAGAGCCCCGTTTGGAGTGAGGCTGCAAAGGGCATGCCAAGGGAAGTGTTCTGCTGTGCCAAGACTCGTGCTGCGCACGCTTTGTGGTTGGAGTGAGAAACAGGCTCTTTGGTGTTTTCTGCGAAACGCTTTAGCAGCGCGTTGGTGCTAGTATGGAGTCAGGGGATGGATGAAGCGGAGAGCCCCGTTTGGAGTGAGGCTGCAAAGGGTATGCCAAGAGAAGTGTTCTGCTGTGCCAAGACTCGTGCTGCGCACGCTTTGTGGTTGGAGTGAGAAACAGGTTCTTTGGTGCTTTCTGCGAAACGCTTTAGGAACCTGTTGGTGCTAGTATGTAGTTAGGGGATGGATGAAGCGGAGAGCCCCGTTTGGAGTGAGGCTGCAAAGCGCATGCCAAGGGAAGTGTTCTGCTATGCCAAGACTCGTGCTGCGCACGCTTTGTGGTTGGAGTGAGAAGCAGGTTCCTTGGTGTTTTCTGCGAAACGCTTTAGCAGTCTGTTGGTGCTAGTATGGAGTCAGGGAATGGATGAAGCGGAGAGCCCCGTTTGGAGTGAGGCTGCAAAGGGCATGCCAAGGGAAGTGTTCTGCTGTGCCAAGACTCGTGCTGCGCACGCTTTGTGGTTGGAGTGAGAAACAGGTTCCTTGGTGTTTTCTGCGAAACGCTTTAGCAGTGCATTGGTGCTAGTATGGAGTCAGGGGATGGATGAAGCGGAGAGCCCCGTTTGGAGTGAGGCTGCAAAGCGCATGCCAAGGGAAGTGTTCTGCTGTGCCAAGACTCGTGCTGCGCACGCTTTGTGGTTGGAGTGAGAAACAGGTTCTTTGGTGTTTTCTGCGAAACGCTTTAGCAGCCTGTTGGTGCTAGTATGGAATTAGGGGATGGATGAAGCGGAGAGCCCCGTTTGGAGTGAGGCTGCAAAGGGCATGCCAAGGGAAGTGTTCTGCTGTGCCAAGACTCGTGCTGCGCACGCTTTGTGGTTGGAGTGAGAAACAGGTTCCTTGGTGTTTTCTGCGAAACGCTTTAGCAGCCCGTTGGTGCTAGTATGGAGTCAGGGGATGGATGAAGCGGAGAGCCCCGTTTGGAGTGAGGCTGCAAAGCGCATGCCAAGGGAAGTGTTCTGCTGTGCCAAGACTCGTGCTGCGCACGCTTTGTGGTTGGAGTGAGAAACAGGTTCCTTGGTGCTTTCTGCGAAACGCTTTAGGAGCCTGTTGGTGCTAGTATGGAGTTAGGGGATGGATGAAGCGGAGAGCCCCGTTTGGAGTGAGGCTGCAAAGGGCATGCCAAGGGAAGTGTTCTGCTGTGCCAAGACTCGTGCTGCGCACGCTTTGTGGTTGGAGTGAGAAACAGGTTCCTTGGTGTTTTCTGCGAAACGCTTTAGCAGCCCGTTGGTGCTAGTATAGAATTAGGGGATGGATGAAGCGGAGAGCCCCGTTTGGAGTGAGGCTGCAAAGCGCATGCCAAGGGAAGTGTTCTGCTGTGCCAAGACTCGTGCTGCGCACGCTTTGTGGTTGGAGTGAGAAACAGGTTCCTTGGTGCTTTCTGCGAAACGCTTTAGGAGCCTGTTGGTGCTAGTATGGAGTTAGGGGATGGATGAAGCGGAGAGCCCCGTTTGGAGTGAGGCTGCAAAGGGCATGCCAAGGGAAGTGTTCTGCTGTGCCAAGACTCGTGCTGCGCACGCTTTGTGGTTGGAGTGAGAAACAGGTTCCTTGGTGTTTTCTGCGAAACGCTTTAGCAGCCCGTTGGTGCTAGTATGGAGTCAGGGGATGGATGAAGCGGAGAGCCCCGTTTGGAGTGAGGCTGCAAAGGGCATGCCAAGGGAAGTGTTCTGCTGTGCCAAGACTCGTGCTGCGCACGCTTTGTGGTTGGAGTGAGAAACAGGTTCCTTGGTGTTTTCTGCGAAACGCTTTAGCAGCCCGTTGGTGCTAGTATGGAGTCAGGGGATGGATGAAGCGGAGAGCCCCGTTTGGAGTGAGGCTGCAAAGGGTATGCCAAGGGAAGTGTTCTGCTGTGCCAAGACTCGTGTTGCGCACGCTTTGTGGTTGGAGTGAGAAACAGGTTCCTTGGTGCTTTCTGCGAAACGCTTTAGGAGCCCATTGGTGCTAGTATGGAGTCAGGGGATGGATGAAGCGGAGAGCCCCGTTTGGAGCGAGGCTGCAAAGGGTATGCCAAGAGAAGTGTTCTGCTGTGCCAAGACTCGTGCTGCGCACGCTTTGTGGTTGGAGTGAGAAACAGGTTCCTTGGTGCTTTCTGCGAAACGCTTTAGGAGCCTGTTGGTGCTAGTATGGAGTTAGGGGATGGATGAAGCGGAGAGCCCCGTTTGGAGTGAGGCTGCAAAGGGCATGCCAAGGGAAGTGTTCTGCTGTGCCAAGACTCGTGCTGCGCACGCTTTGTGGTTGGAGTGAGAAACAGGTTCCTTGGTGTTTTCTGCGAAACGCTTTAGCAGCCCGTTGGTGCTAGTATAGAATTAGGGGATGGATGAAGCGGAGAGCCCCGTTTGGAGTGAGGCTGCAAAGGGCATGCCAAGGGAAGTGTTCTGCTGTGCCAAGACTCGTGCTGCGCACGCTTTGTGGTTGGAGTGAGAAACAGGTTCCTTGGTGCTTTCTGCGAAACGCTTTAGGAGCCCGTTGGTGCTAGTATGGAGTTAGGGGATGGATGAAGCGGAGAGCCCCGTTTGGAGTGAGGCTGCAAAGGGCATGCCAAGGGAAGTGTTCTGCTGTGCCAAGACTCGTGCTGCGCACGCTTTGTGGTTGGAGTGAGAAACAGGTTCCTTGGTGTTTTCTGCGAAACGCTTTAGCAGCCCGTTGGTGCTAGTATAGAATTAGGGGATGGATGAAGCGGAGAGCCCCTTTTGGAGTGAGGCTGCAAAGGGCATGCCAAGGGAAGTGTTCTGCTGTGCCAAGACTCGTGCTGCGCACGCTTTGTGGTTGGAGTGAGAAACAGGTTCCTTGGTGCTTTCTGCGAAACGCTTTAGGAGCCTGTTGGTGCTAGTATGGAGTTAGGGGATGGATGAAGCGGAGAGCCCCGTTTGGAGTGAGGCTGCAAAGGGCATGCCAAGGGAAGTGTTCTGCTGTGCCAAGACTCGTGCTGCGCACGCTTTGTGGTTGGAGTGAGAAACAGGTTCTTTGGTGTTTTCTGCGAAATGCTTTAGCAGCCCGTTGGTGCTAGTATGGAATTAGGGGATGGATGAAGCAGAGAGCCCCGTTTGGAGTGAGGCTGCAAAGGGCATGCCAAGGGAAGTGTTCTGCTGTGCCAAGACTCGTGCTGCGCACGCTTTGTGGTTGGAGTGAGAAACAGGCTCTTTGGTGTTTTCTGCGAAACGCTTTAGCAGCGCGTTGGTGCTAGTATGGAGTCAGGGGATGGATGAAGCGGAGAGCCCCGTTTGGAGTGAGGCTGCAAAGGGTATGCCAAGAGAAGTGTTCTGCTGTGCCAAGACTCGTGCTGCGCACGCTTTGTGGTTGGAGTGAGAAACAGGTTCTTTGGTGCTTTCTGCGAAACGCTTTAGGAACCTGTTGGTGCTAGTATGGAGTTAGGGGATGGATGAAGCGGAGAGCCCCGTTTGGAGTGAGGCTGCAAAGCGCATGCCAAGGGAAGTGTTCTGCTATGCCAAGACTCGTGCTGCGCACGCTTTGTGGTTGGAGTGAGAAGCAGGTTCCTTGGTGTTTTCTGCGAAACGCTTTAGCAGTCTGTTGGTGCTAGTATGGAGTCAGGGAATGGATGAAGCGGAGAGCCCCGTTTGGAGTGAGGCTGCAAAGGGCATGCCAAGGGAAGTGTTCTGCTGTGCCAAGACTCGTGCTGCGCACGCTTTGTGGTTGGAGTGAGAAACAGGTTCCTTGGTGTTTTCTGCGAAACGCTTTAGCAGCGCATTGGTGCTAGTATGGAGTCAGGGGATGGATGAAGCGGAGAGCCCCGTTTGGAGTGAGGCTGCAAAGCGCATGCCAAGGGAAGTGTTCTGCTGTGCCAAGACTCGTGCTGCGCACGCTTTGTGGTTGGAGTGAGAAACAGGTTCTTTGGTGTTTTCTGCGAAACGCTTTAGCAGCCTGTTGGTGCTAGTATGGAATTAGGGGATGGATGAAGCGGAGAGCCCCGTTTGGAGTGAGGCTGCAAAGGGCATGCCAAGGGAAGTGTTCTGCTGTGCCAAGACTCGTGCTGCGCACGCTTTGTGGTTGGAGTGAGAAACAGGTTCCTTGGTGTTTTCTGCGAAACGCTTTAGCAGCCCGTTGGTGCTAGTATGGAGTCAGGGGATGGATGAAGCGGAGAGCCCCGTTTGGAGTGAGGCTGCAAAGCGCATGCCAAGGGAAGTGTTCTGCTGTGCCAAGACTCGTGCTGCGCACGCTTTGTGGTTGGAGTGAGAAACAGGTTCCTTGGTGTTTTCTGCGAAACGCTTTAGCAGCCCGTTGGTGCTAGTATGGAGTCAGGGGATGGATGAAGCGGAGAGCCCCGTTTGGAGTGAGGCTGCAAAGGGCATGCCAAGGGAAGTGTTCTGCTGTGCCAAGACTCGTGCTGCGCACGCTTTGTGGTTGGAGTGAGAAACAGGTTCCTTGGTGTTTTCTGCGAAACGCTTTAGCAGCCCGTTGGTGCTAGTATAGAATTAGGGGATGGATGAAGCGGAGAGCCCCGTTTGGAGTGAGGCTGCAAAGGGCATGCCAAGGGAAGTGTTCTGCTGTGCCAAGACTCGTGCTGCGCACGCTTTGTGGTTGGAGTGAGAAACAGGTTCTTTGGTGTTTTCTGCGAAACGCTTTAGCAGCCCGTTGGTGCTAGTATAGAATTAGGGGATGGATGAAGCGGAGAGCCCCGTTTGGAGTGAGGCTGCAAAGTGCATGCCAAGGGAAGTGTTCTGCTGTGCCAAGACTCGTGCTGCGCACGCTTTGTGGTTGGAGTGAGAAACAGGTTCTTTGGTGTTTTCTGCGAAACGCTTTAGCAGCGCGTTGGTGCTAGTATGGAGTCAGGGGATGGATGAAGCGGAGAGCCCCGTTTGGAGTGAGGCTGCAAAGGGCATGCCAAGGGAAGTGTTCTGCTGTGCCAAGACTCGTGCTGCGCACGCTTTGTGGTTGGAGTGAGAAATAGGTTCCTTGGTGCTTTCTGCGAAACGCTTTAGGAGCCCGTTGGTGCTAGTATGGAGTTAGGGGATGGATGAAGCGGAGAGCCCCGTTTGGAGTGAGACTGCAAAGGGCATACCAAGGGAAGTGTTCTGCTGTGCCAAGACTCGTGCTGCGCACGCTTTGTGGTTGGTGTGAGAAACAGGTTCCTTGGTGTTTTCTGCGAAACGCTTTAGCAGCGCGTTGGTGCTAGTATGGAGTCAGGGGATGGATGAAGCGGAGAGCCCCGTTTGGAGTGAGGCTGCAAAGGGCATGCCAAGGGAAGTGTTCTGCTGTGCCAAGACTCGTGCTGCGCACGCTTTGTGGTTGGAGTGAGAAACAGGTTCCTTGGTGCTTTCTGCGAAACGCTTTAGGAGCCCGTGGGTGCTAGTATGGAGTTAGGGGATGGATGAAGCGGAGAGCCCCGTTTGGAGTGAGGCTGCAAAGGGCATGCCAAGGGAAGTGTTCTGCTGTGCCAAGACTCGTGCTGCGCACGCTTAGTGGTTGGAGTGAGAAACAGGTTCCTTGGTGTTTTCTGCGAAACGCTTTAGCAGCCCGTTGGTGCTAGTATGGAGTTAGGGGATGGATGAAGCGGAGAGCCCCGTTTGGAGTGAGGCTGCAAAGGGCATGCCAAGGGAAGTGTTCTGCTGTGCCAAGACTCGTGCTGCGCACGCTTTGTGGTTGGAGTGAGAAACAGGTTCCTTGGTGCTTTCTGCGAAACGTTTTAGGAGCCTGTTGGTGCTAGTATGGAGTTAGGGGATGGATGAAGCGGAGAGCCCCGTTTGGAGTGAGGCTGCAAAGGGCATGCCAAGGGAAGTGTTCTGCTGTGCCAAGACTCGTGCTGCGCACGCTTTGTGGTTGGAGTGAGAAACAGGTTCCTTGGTGTTTTCAGCGAAACGCTTTAGCAGCCCGTTGGTGCTAGTATAGAATTAGGGGATGGATGAAGCGGAGAGCCCCGTTTGGAGTGAGGCTGCAAAGGGCATGCCAAGGGAAGTGTTCTGCTGTGCCAAGACTCGTGCTGCGCACGCTTTGTGGTTGGAGTGAGAAACAGGTTCCTTGGTGTTTTCTGCGAAACGCTTTAGCAGCTCGTTGGTGCTAGTATGGAGTCAGGGGATGGATGAAGCGGAGAGCCCCGTTTGGAGTGAGGCTGCAAAGGGCATGCCAAGGGAAGTGTTCTGCTGTGCCAAGACTCGTGCTGCGCACGCTTTGTGGTTGGAGTGAGAAACAGGTTCTTTGGTGCTTTCTGCGAAACGCTTTAGGAGCCCATTGGTGCTAGTATGGAGTCAGGGGATGGATGAAGCGGAGAGCCCCGTTTGGAGTGAGGCTGCAAAGCGCATGCCAAGGGAAGTGTTCTGCTGTGCCAAGACTCGTGCTGCGCACGCTTTGTGGTTGGAGTGAGAAACAGGTTCTTTAGTGTTTTCTGCGAAACGCTTTAGCAGCCCGTTAGTGCTAGTATGGAGTCAGGGGATGGATGAAGCGGAGAGCCCCGTTTGGAGTGAGGCTGCAAAGCGCATGCCAGGGGAAGTGTTCTGCTGTGCCAAGACTCGTGCTGCGCACGCTTTGTGGTTGGAGTGAGAAACAGGTTCTTTGGTGTTTTCTGCCAAACGCTTTAGCAGCGCGTTGGTGCTAGTTTGGAATTAGGGGATGGATGAAGCGGAGAGCCCCGTTTGGAGTGAGGCTGCAAAGGGCATGCCAAGGGAAGTGTTCTGCTGTGCCAAGACTCGTGCTGCGCACGCTTTGTGGTTGGAGTGAGAAACAGGTTCCTTGGTGCTTTCTGCGAAACGCTTTAGGAGCCTGTTGGTGCTAGTATGGAGTTAGGGGATGGATGAAGCGGAGAGCCCCGTTTGGAGTGAGGCTGCAAAGGGCATGCCAAGGGAAGTGTTCTGCTGTGCCAAGACTCGTGCTGCGCACGCTTTGTGGTTGGAGTGAGAAACAGGTTCCTTGGTGTTTTCTGCGAAACGCTTTAGCAGCCCGTTGGTGCTAGTATAGAATTAGGGGATGGATGAAGCGGAGAGCCCCGTTTGGAGTGAGGCTGCAAAGGGCATGCCAAGGGAAGTGTTCTGCTGTGCCAAGACTCGTGCTGCGCACGCTTTGTGGTTGGAGTGAGAAACAGGCTCTTTGGTGTTTTCTGCGAAACGCTTTAGCAGCGCGTTGGTGCTAGTATGGAGTCAGGGGATGGATGAAGCGGAGAGCCCCGTTTGGAGTGAGGCTGCAAAGGGTATGCCAAGAGAAGTGTTCTGCTGTGCCAAGACTCGTGCTGCGCACGCTTTGTGGTTGGAGTGAGAAACAGGTTCTTTGGTGCTTTCTGCGAAACGCTTTAGGAACCTGTTGGTGCTAGTATGGAGTTAGGGGATGGATGAAGCGGAGAGCCCCGTTTGGAGTGAGGCTGCAAAGCGCATGCCAAGGGAAGTGTTCTGCTATGCCAAGACTCGTGCTGCGCACGCTTTGTGGTTGGAGTGAGAAGCAGGTTCCTTGGTGTTTTCTGCGAAACGCTTTAGCAGTCTGTTGGTGCTAGTATGGAGTCAGGGAATGGATGAAGCGGAGAGCCCCGTTTGGAGTGAGGCTGCAAAGGGCATGCCAAGGGAAGTGTTCTGCTGTGCCAAGACTCGTGCTGCGCACGCTTTGTGGTTGGAGTGAGAAACAGGTTCCTTGGTGTTTTCTGCGAAACGCTTTAGCAGCGCATTGGTGCTAGTATGGAGTCAGGGGATGGATGAAGCGGAGAGCCCCGTTTGGAGTGAGGCTGCAAAGCGCATGCCAAGGGAAGTGTTCTGCTGTGCCAAGACTCGTGCTGCGCACGCTTTGTGGTTGGAGTGAGAAACAGGTTCTTTGGTGTTTTCTGCGAAACGCTTTAGCAGCCTGTTGGTGCTAGTATGGAATTAGGGGATGGATGAAGCGGAGAGCCCCGTTTGGAGTGAGGCTGCAAAGGGCATGCCAAGGGAAGTGTTCTGCTGTGCCAAGACTCGTGCTGCGCACGCTTTGTGGTTGGAGTGAGAAACAGGTTCCTTGGTGTTTTCTGCGAAACGCTTTAGCAGCCCGTTGGTGCTAGTATGGAGTCAGGGGATGGATGAAGCGGAGAGCCCCGTTTGGAGTGAGGCTGCAAAGTGCATGCCAAGGGAAGTGTTCTGCTGTGCCAAGACTCGTGCTGCGCACGCTTTGTGGTTGGAGTGAGAAACAGGTTCTTTGGTGTTTTCTGCGAAACGCTTTAGCAGCGCGTTGGTGCTAGTATGGAGTCAGGGGATGGATGAAGCGGAGAGCCCCGTTTGGAGTGAGGCTGCAAAGGGCATGCCAAGGGAAGTGTTCTGCTGTGCCAAGACTCGTGCTGCGCACGCTTTGTGGTTGGAGTGAGAAATAGGTTCCTTGGTGCTTTCTGCGAAACGCTTTAGGAGCCCGTTGGTGCCAGTATGGAGTTAGGGGATGGATGAAGCGGAGAGCCCCGTTTGGAGTGAGACTGCAAAGGGCATACCAAGGGAAGTGTTCTGCTGTGCCAAGACTCGTGCTGCGCACGCTTTGTGGTTGGTGTGAGAAACAGGTTCCTTGGTGTTTTCTGCGAAACGCTTTAGCAGCGCGTTGGTGCTAGTATGGAGTCAGGGGATGGATGAAGCGGAGAGCCCCGTTTGGAGTGAGGCTGCAAAGGGCATGCCAAGGGAAGTGTTCTGCTGTGCCAAGACTCGTGCTGCACACGCTTTGTGGTTGGAGTGAGAAACAGGTTCCTTGGTGCTTTCTGCGAAACGCTTTAGGAGCCCGTGGGTGCTAGTATGGAGTTAGGGGATGGATGAAGCGGAGAGCCCCGTTTGGAGTGAGGCTGCAAAGGGCATGCCAAGGGAAGTGTTCTGCTGTGCCAAGACTCGTGCTGCGCACGCTTAGTGGTTGGAGTGAGAAACAGGTTCCTTGGTGTTTTCTGCGAAACGCTTTAGCAGCCCGTTGGTGCTAGTATGGAGTTAGGGGATGGATGAAGCGGAGAGCCCCGTTTGGAGTGAGGCTGCAAAGGGCATGCCAAGGGAAGTGTTCTGCTGTGCCAAGACTCGTGCTGCGCACGCTTTGTGGTTGGAGTGAGAAACAGGTTCCTTGGTGCTTTCTGCGAAACGTTTTAGGAGCCTGTTGGTGCTAGTATGGAGTTAGGGGATGGATGAAGCGGAGAGCCCCGTTTGGAGTGAGGCTGCAAAGGGCATGCCAAGGGAAGTGTTCTGCTGTGCCAAGACTCGTGCTGCGCACGCTTTGTGGTTGGAGTGAGAAACAGGTTCCTTGGTGTTTTCAGCGAAACGCTTTAGCAGCCCGTTGGTGCTAGTATAGAATTAGGGGATGGATGAAGCGGAGAGCCCCGTTTGGAGTGAGGCTGCAAAGGGCATGCCAAGGGAAGTGTTCTGCTGTGCCAAGACTCGTGCTGCGCACGCTTTGTGGTTGGAGTGAGAAACAGGTTCCTTGGTGTTTTCTGCGAAACGCTTTAGCAGCTCGTTGGTGCTAGTATGGAGTCAGGGGATGGATGAAGCGGAGAGCCCCGTTTGGAGTGAGGCTGCAAAGGGCATGCCAAGGGAAGTGTTCTGCTGTGCCAAGACTCGTGCTGCGCACGCTTTGTGGTTGGAGTGAGAAACAGGTTCTTTGGTGCTTTCTGCGAAACGCTTTAGGAGCCCATTGGTGCTAGTATGGAGTCAGGGGATGGATGAAGCGGAGAGCCCCGTTTGGAGTGAGGCTGCAAAGCGCATGCCAAGGGAAGTGTTCTGCTGTGCCAAGACTCGTGCTGCGCACGCTTTGTGGTTGGAGTGAGAAACAGGTTCTTTAGTGTTTTCTGCGAAACGCTTTAGCAGCCCGTTGGTGCTAGTATGGAGTCAGGGGATGGATGAAGCGGAGAGCCCCGTTTGGAGTGAGGCTGCAAAGCGCATGCCAGGGGAAGTGTTCTGCTGTGCCAAGACTCGTGCTGCGCACGCTTTGTGGTTGGAGTGAGAAACAGGTTCTTTGGTGTTTTCTGCCAAACGCTTTAGCAGCGCGTTGGTGCTAGTTTGGAATTAGGGGATGGATGAAGCGGAGAGCCCCGTTTGGAGTGAGGCTGCAAAGGGCATGCCAAGGGAAGTGTTCTGCTGTGCCAAGACTCGTGCTGCGCACGCTTTGTGGTTGGAGTGAGAAACAGGTTCCTTGGTGCTTTCTGCGAAACGCTTTAGGAGCCTGTTGGTGCTAGTATGGAGTTAGGGGATGGATGAAGCGGAGAGCCCCGTTTGGAGTGAGGCTGCAAAGGGCATGCCAAGGGAAGTGTTCTGCTGTGCCAAGACTCGTGCTGCGCACGCTTTGTGGTTGGAGTGAGAAACAGGTTCCTTGGTGTTTTCTGCGAAACGCTTTAGCAGCCCGTTGGTGCTAGTATAGAATTAGGGGATGGATGAAGCGGAGAGCCCCGTTTGGAGTGAGGCTGCAAAGGGCATGCCAAGGGAAGTGTTCTGCTGTGCCAAGACTCGTGCTGCGCACGCTTTGTGGTTGGAGTGAGAAACAGGTTCCTTGGTGTTTTCAGCGAAACGCTTTAGCAGCCCGTTGCTGCTAGTATGGAGTGAGGGGATGGATGAAGCGGAGAGCCCCGTTTGGAGTGAGGCTGCAAAGGGCATGCCAAGGGAAGTGTTCTGCTGTGCCAAGACTCGTGCTGCGCACGCTTTGTGGTTGGAGTGAGAAACAGGTTCCTTGGTGTTTTCTGCGAAACGCTTTAGCAGTCCGTTGGTGCTAGTATGGAGTCAGGGGATGGATGAAGCGGAGAGCCCCGTTTGGAGTGAGGCTGCAAAGCGCATGCCAAGGGAAGTGTTCTGCTGTGCCAAGACTCGTGCTGCGCACGCTTTGTGGTTGGAGTGAGAAACAGGTTCCTTGGTGTTTTCTGCGAAACGCTTTAGCAGCCCCTTGGTGCTAGTATGGAGTCAGGGAATGGATGAAGCGGAGAGCCCCGTTTGGAGTGAGGCTGCAAAGGGCATGCCAAGGGAAGTGTTCTGCTGTGCCAAGACTCGTGCTGCGCACGCTTTGTGGTTGGAGTGAGAAACAGGTTCTTTGGTGTTTTCTGCGAAACGCTTTAGCAGCCCGTTGGTGCTAGTATGGAATTAGGGGATGGATGAGGCGGAGAGCCCCGTTTGGAGTGAGGCTGCAAAGCGCATGCCAGGGGAAGTGTTCTGCTGTGCCAAGACTCGTGCTGCGCACGCTTTGTGGTTGGAGTGAGAAACAGGTTCTTTGGTGTTTTCTGCCAAACGCTTTAGCAGCCCGTTGGTGCTAGTATGGAATTAGGGGATGGATGAAGCAGAGAGCCCCGTTTGGAGTGAGGCTGCAAAGGGCATGCCAAGGGAAGTGTTCTGCTGTGCCAAGACTCGTGCTGCGCACGCTTTGTGGTTGGAGTGAGAAACAGGTTCTTTGGTGTTTTCTGCGAAACGCTTTAGCAGCCCGTTGGTGCTAGTATGGAATTAGGGGATGGATGAAGCAGAGAGCCCCGTTTGGAGTGAGGCTGCAAAGGGCATGCCAAGGGAAGTGTTCTGCTGTGCCAAGACTCGTGCTGCGCACGCTTTGTGGTTGGAGTGAGAAATAGGTTCCTTGGTGCTTTCTGCGAAACGCTTTAGGAGCCCGTTGGTGCTAGTATGGAGTCAGGGGATGGATGAAGCGGAGAGCCCCGTTTGGAGTGAGGCTGCAAAGGGCATACCAAGGGAAGTGTTCTGCTGTGCCAAGACTCGTGCTGCGCACGCTTTGTGGTTGGAGTGAGAAACAGGTTCCTTGGTGTTTTCTGCGAAACGCTTTAGCAGCGCGTTGGTGCTAGTATGGAGTCAGGGGATGGATGAAGCGGAGAGCCCCGTTTGGAGTGAGGCTGCAAAGGGCATGCCAAGGGAAGTGTTCTCCTGTGCCAAGACTCGTGCTGTGCACGCTTTGTGGTTGGAGTGAGAAACAGGTTCCTTGGTGTTTTCTGCGAAACGCTTTAGCAGCCCGTTGGTGCTAGTATGGAGTTAGGGGATGGATGAAGCGGAGAGCCCCGTTTGGAGTGAGGCTGCAAAGCGCATGCCAAGGGAAGTGTTCTGCTGTGCCAAGACTCGTGCTGCGCACGCTTTGTGGTTGGAGTGAGAAACAGGTTCCTTGGTGTTTTCTGCGAAACGCTTTAGCAGCCTGTTGGTGCTAGTATGGAGTCAGGGGATGGATGAAGCGGAGAGCCCCGTTTGGAGTGAGGCTGCAAAGGGCATGCCAAGGGAAGTGTTCTGCTGTGCCAAGACTCGTGCTGCGCACGCTTTGTGGTTGGAGTGAGAAACAGGTTCTTTGGTGTTTTCTGCGAAACGCTTTAGCAGCGCGTTGGTGCTAGTATGGAGTCAGGGGATGGATGAAGCGGAGAGCCCCGTTTGGAGTGAGGCTGCAAAGGGTATGCCAAGAGAAGTGTTCTGCTGTGCCAAGACTCGTGCTGCGCACGCTTTGTGGTTGGAGTGAGAAACAGGTTCTTTGGTGCTTTCTGCGAAACGCTTTAGGAGCCTGTTGGTGCTAGTATGGAGTTAGGGGATGGATGAAGCGGAGAGCCCCGTTTGGAGTGAGGCTGCAAAGGGCATGCCAAGGGAAGTGTTCTGCTGTGCCAAGACTCGTGCTGCGCACGCTTTGTGGTTGGAGTGAGAAACAGGTTCCTTGGTGTTTTCTGCGAAACGCTTTAGCAGCGCGTTGGTGCTAGTATGGAGTCAGGGGATGGATGAAGCGGAGAGCCCCGTTTGGAGTGAGGCTGCAAAGGGTATGCCAAGAGAAGTGTTCTGCTGTGCCAAGACTCGTGCTGCGCACGCTTTGTGGTTGGAGTGAGAAACAGGTTCTTTGGTGCTTTCTGCGAAACGCTTTAGCAGCCTGTTGGTGCTAGTATGGAGTTAGAGGATGGATGAAGTGGAGAGCCCCGTTTGGAGTGAGGCTGCAAAGGGTATGCCAAAGGAAGTGTTCTGCTGTGCCAAGACTCGTGCTGCGCACGCTTTGTGGTTGGAGTGAGAAACAGGTTCCTTGGTGTTTTCTGCGAAACGCTTTAGCAGCCCGTTGGTGCCAGTATGGAATTAGGGGATGGATGAAGCGGAGAGCTCCGTTTGGAGTGAGGCTGCAAAGGGCATGCCAAGGGAAGTGTTCTGCTGTGCCAAGACTCGTGCTGCGCACGCTTTGTGGTTGGAGTGAGAAACAGGTTCCTTGGTGTTTTCTGCGAAACGCTTTAGCAGCCTGTTGGTGCTAGTATGGAGTCAGGGGATGGATGAAGCGTAGAGCCCCGTTTGGAGTGAGGCTGCAAAGGGCATGCCAAGGGAAGTGTTCTGCTGTGCCAAGACTCGTGCTGCGCACGCTTTGTGGTTGGAGTGAGAAACAGGTTCCTTGGTGTTTTCTGCGAAACGCTTTAGCAGCGCGTTGGTGCTAGTATGGAGTCAGGGGATGGATGAAGCGGAGAGCCCCGTTTGGAGTTAGGCTGTAAAGGGCATGCCAAGGGAAGTGTTCTGCTGTGCCAAGACTCGTGCTGCGCACGCTTTGTGGTTGCAGTGAGAAACAGGTTCTTTGGTGTTTTCTGCGAAATGCTTTAGCAGCCCGTTGGTGCTAGTATGGAGTCAGGGGATGGATGAAGCGGAGAGCCCCGTTTGGAGTGAGGCTGCAAAGGGCATGCCAAGAGAAGTGTTCTGCTGTGCCAAGACTCGTGCTGCGCACGCTTTGTGGTTGCAGTGAGAAACAGGTTCTTTGGTGTTTTCTGCGAAACGCTTTAGCAGCCCGTTGGTGCTAGTATGGAGTCAGGGGATGGATGAAGCGGAGAGCCCCGTTTGGAGTGAGGCTGCAAAGGGCATGCCAAGAGAAGTGTTCTGCTGTGCCAAGACTCGTGCTGCGCACGCTTTGTGGTTGGAGTGAGAAACAGGTTCTTTGGTGCTTTCTGCGAAACGCTTTAGGAGCCTGTTGGTGCCAGTATGGAGTTAGGGGATGGATGAAGCGGAGAGCCCCGTTTGGAGTGAGGCTGCAAAGGGCATGCCAAGGGAAGTGTTCTGCTGTGCCAAGACTCGTGCTGCGCACGCTTTGTGGTTGGAGTGAGAAACAGGTTCTTTGGTGTTTTCTGCGAAACGCTTTAGCAGCCCGTTGGTGCCAGTATGGAATTAGGGGATGGATGAAGCGGAGAGCCCCGTTTGGAGTGAGGCTGCAAAGGGCATGCCAAGGGAAGTGTTCTGCTGTGCCAAGACTCGTGCTGCGCACGCTTTGTGGTTGGAGTGAGAAACAGGTTCCTTGGTGCTTTCTGCGAAACGCTTTAGCAGCCCGTTGGTGCTAGTATGGAGTTAGGGGATGGATGAAGCGGAGAGCCCCGTTTGGAGTGAGGCTGCAAAGGGCATGCCAAGGGAAGTGTTCTGCTGTGCCCAGACTCGTGCTGCGCACGCTTTGTGGTTGGAGTGAGAAACAGGTTCCTTGGTGTTTTCTGCGAAACGCTTTAGCAGCCCGTTGGTGCTAGTATGGAGTCAGGGGATGGATGAAGCGGAGAGCCCCGTTTGGAGTGAGGCTGCAAAGCGCATGCCAAGGGAAGTGTTCTGCTATGCCAAGACTCGTGCTGCGCACGCTTTGTGGTTGGAGTGAGAAGCAGGTTCCTTGGTGTTTTCTGCGAAACGCTTTAGCAGCCTGTTGGTGCTAGTATGGAGTCAGGGGATGGATGAAGCGGAGAGCCCCGTTTGGAGTGAGGCTGCAAAGGGCATGCCAAGGGAAGTGTTCTGCTGTGCCAAGACTCGTGCTGCGCACGCTTTGTGCTTGGAGTGAGAAACAGGTTCCTTGGTGTTTTCTGCGAAACGCTTTAGCAGCCCGTTGCTGCTAGTATGGAGTCAGGGGATGGATGAAGCGGAGAGCCCCGTTTGGAGTGAGGCTGCAAAGGGTATGCCAAGAGAAGTGTTCTGCTCTGCCAAGACTCGTGCTGCGCACGCTTTGTGGTTGGAGTGAGAAACAGGTTCTTTGGTGCTTTCTGCGAAACGCTTTAGGAGCCTGTTGGTGCTAGTATGGAGTTAGGGGATGGATGAAGCAGAGAGCCCCGTTTGGAGTGAGGCTGCAAAGGGCATGCCAAGGGAAGTGTTCTGCTGTGCCAAGACTCGTGCTGCGCACGCTTTGTGGTTGGAGTGAGAAACAGGTTCCTTGGTGTTTTCTGCGAAACGCTTTAGCAGCCCGTTGGTGCTAGTATGGAATTAGGGGATGGATGAAGAGGAGAGCCCCGTTTGGAGTGAGGCTGCAAAGGGCATGCCAAGGGAAGTGTTCTGCTGTGCCAAGACTCGTGCTGCGCACGCTTTGTGGTTGGAGTGAGAAACAGGTTCTTTGGTGTTTTCTGCGAAACGCTTTAGCAGCGCGTTGGTGCTAGTATGGAGTCAGGGGATGGATGAAGCGGAGAGCCCCGTTTGGAGTGAGGCTGCAAAGGGTATGCCAAGAGAAGTGTTCTGCTGTGCCAAGACTCGTGCTGCGCACGCTTTGTGGTTGGAGTGAGAAACAGGTTCTTTGGTGTTTTCTGCGAAACGCTTTAGCAGCGCGTTGGTGCTAGTATGGAGTCAGGGGATGGATGAAGCGGAGAGCCCCGTTTGGAGTGAGGCTGCAAAGGGCATGCCAAGGGAAGTGTTCTCCTGTGCCAAGACTCGTGCTGTGCACGCTTTGTGGTTGGAGTGAGAAACAGGTTCCTTGGTGTTTTCTGCGAAACGCTTTAGCAGCCCGTTGGTGCTAGTATGGAGTTAGGGGATGGATGAAGCGGAGAGCCCCGTTTGGAGTGAGGCTGCAAAGCGCATGCCAAGGGAAGTGTTCTGCTGTGCCAAGACTCGTGCTGCGCACGCTTTGTGGTTGGAGTGAGAAACAGGTTCCTTGGTGTTTTCTGCGAAACGCTTTAGCAGCCTGTTGGTGCTAGTATGGAGTCAGGGGATGGATGAAGCGGAGAGCCCCGTTTGGAGTGAGGCTGCAAAGGGCATGCCAAGGGAAGTGTTCTGCTGTGCCAAGACTCGTGCTGCGCACGCTTTGTGGTTGGAGTGAGAAACAGGTTCTTTGGTGTTTTCTGCGAAACGCTTTAGCAGCGCGTTGGTGCTAGTATGGAGTCAGGGGATGGATGAAGCGGAGAGCCCCGTTTGGAGTGAGGCTGCAAAGGGTATGCCAAGAGAAGTGTTCTGCTGTGCCAAGACTCGTGCTGCGCACGCTTTGTGGTTGGAGTGAGAAACAGGTTCTTTGGTGCTTTCTGCGAAACGCTTTAGGAGCCTGTTGGTGCTAGTATGGAGTTAGGGGATGGATGAAGCGGAGAGCCCCGTTTGGAGTGAGGCTGCAAAGGGCATGCCAAGGGAAGTGTTCTGCTGTGCCAAGACTCGTGCTGCGCACGCTTTGTGGTTGGAGTGAGAAACAGGTTCCTTGGTGTTTTCTGCGAAACGCTTTAGCAGCGCGTTGGTGCTAGTATGGAGTCAGGGGATGGATGAAGCGGAGAGCCCCGTTTGGAGTGAGGCTGCAAAGGGTATGCCAAGAGAAGTGTTCTGCTGTGCCAAGACTCGTGCTGCGCACGCTTTGTGGTTGGAGTGAGAAACAGGTTCTTTGGTGCTTTCTGCGAAACGCTTTAGCAGCCTGTTGGTGCTAGTATGGAGTTAGAGGATGGATGAAGTGGAGAGCCCCGTTTGGAGTGAGGCTGCAAAGGGTATGCCAAAGGAAGTGTTCTGCTGTGCCAAGACTCGTGCTGCGCACGCTTTGTGGTTGGAGTGAGAAACAGGTTCCTTGGTGTTTTCTGCGAAACGCTTTAGCAGCCCGTTGGTGCCAGTATGGAATTAGGGGATGGATGAAGCGGAGAGCTCCGTTTGGAGTGAGGCTGCAAAGGGCATGCCAAGGGAAGTGTTCTGCTGTGCCAAGACTCGTGCTGCGCACGCTTTGTGGTTGGAGTGAGAAACAGGTTCCTTGGTGTTTTCTGCGAAACGCTTTAGCAGCCTGTTGGTGCTAGTATGGAGTCAGGGGATGGATGAAGCGTAGAGCCCCGTTTGGAGTGAGGCTGCAAAGGGCATGCCAAGGGAAGTGTTCTGCTGTGCCAAGACTCGTGCTGCGCACGCTTTGTGGTTGCAGTGAGAAACAGGTTCCTTGGTGTTTTCTGCGAAACGCTTTAGCAGCGCGTTGGTGCTAGTATGGAGTCAGGGGATGGATGAAGCGGAGAGCCCCGTTTGGAGTTAGGCTGTAAAGCGCATGCCAAGGGAAGTGTTCTGCTATGCCAAGACTCGTGCTGCGCACGCTTTGTGGTTGGAGTGAGAAGCAGGTTCCTTGGTGTTTTCTGCGAAACGCTTTAGGAGCCTGTTGGTGCTAGTATGGAGTCAGGGGATGGATGAAGCGGAGAGCCCCGTTTGGAGTGAGGCTGCAAAGGGCATGCCAAGGGAAGTGTTCTGCTGTGCCAAGACTCGTGCTGCGCACGCTTTGTGGTTGCAGTGAGAAACAGGTTCTTTGGTGTTTTCTGCGAAATGCTTTAGCAGCCCGTTGGTGCTAGTATGGAGTCAGGGGATGGATGAAGCGGAGAGCCCCGTTTGGAGTGAGGCTGCAAAGGGCATGCCAAGAGAAGTGTTCTGCTGTGCCAAGACTCGTGCTGCGCACGCTTTGTGGTTGCAGTGAGAAACAGGTTCTTTGGTGTTTTCTGCGAAACGCTTTAGCAGCCCGTTGGTGCTAGTATGGAGTCAGGGGATGGATGAAGCGGAGAGCCCCGTTTGGAGTGAGGCTGCAAAGGGCATGCCAAGAGAAGTGTTCTGCTGTGCCAAGACTCGTGCTGCGCACGCTTTGTGGTTGGAGTGAGAAACAGGTTCTTTGGTGCTTTCTGCGAAACGCTTTAGGAGCCTGTTGGTGCCAGTATGGAGTTAGGGGATGGATGAAGCGGAGAGCCCCGTTTGGAGTGAGGCTGCAAAGGGCATGCCAAGGGAAGTGTTCTGCTGTGCCAAGACTCGTGCTGCGCACGCTTTGTGGTTGGAGTGAGAAACAGGTTCTTTGGTGTTTTCTGCGAAACGCTTTAGCAGCCCGTTGGTGCCAGTATGGAATAAGGGGATGGATGAAGCGGAGAGCCCCGTTTGGAGTGAGGCTGCAAAGGGCATGCCAAGGGAAGTGTTCTGCTGTGCCAAGACTCGTGCTGCGCACGCTTTGTGGTTGGAGTGAGAAACAGGTTCCTTGGTGCTTTCTGCGAAACGCTTTAGCAGCCCGTTGGTGCTAGTATGGAGTTAGGGGATGGATGAAGCGGAGAGCCCCGTTTGGAGTGAGGCTGCAAAGGGCATGCCAAGGGAAGTGTTCTGCTGTGCCCAGACTCGTGCTGCGCACGCTTTGTGGTTGGAGTGAGAAACAGGTTCCTTGGTGTTTTCTGCGAAACGCTTTAGCAGCCCGTTGGTGCTAGTATGGAGTCAGGGGATGGATGAAGCGGAGAGCCCCGTTTGGAGTGAGGCTGCAAAGCGCATGCCAAGGGAAGTGTTCTGCTATGCCAAGACTCGTGCTGCGCACGCTTTGTGGTTGGAGTGAGAAGCAGGTTCCTTGGTGTTTTCTGCGAAACGCTTTAGCAGCCTGTTGGTGCTAGTATGGAGTCAGGGGATGGATGAAGCGGAGAGCCCCGTTTGGAGTGAGGCTGCAAAGGGCATGCCAAGGGAAGTGTTCTGCTGTGCCAAGACTCGTGCTGCGCACGCTTTGTGCTTGGAGTGAGAAACAGGTTCCTTGGTGTTTTCTGCGAAACGCTTTAGCAGCCCGTTGCTGCTAGTATGGAGTCAGGGGATGGATGAAGCGGAGAGCCCCGTTTGGAGTGAGGCTGCAAAGGGTATGCCAAGAGAAGTGTTCTGCTCTGCCAAGACTCGTGCTGCGCACGCTTTGTGGTTGGAGTGAGAAACAGGTTCTTTGGTGCTTTCTGCGAAACGCTTTAGGAGCCTGTTGGTGCTAGTATGGAGTTAGGGGATGGATGAAGCAGAGAGCCCCGTTTGGAGTGAGGCTGCAAAGGGCATGCCAAGGGAAGTGTTCTGCTGTGCCAAGACTCGTGCTGCGCACGCTTTGTGGTTGGAGTGAGAAACAGGTTCCTTGGTGTTTTCTGCGAAACGCTTTAGCAGCCCGTTGGTGCTAGTATGGAATTAGGGGATGGATGAAGAGGAGAGCCCCGTTTGGAGTGAGGCTGCAAAGGGCATGCCAAGGGAAGTGTTCTGCTGTGCCAAGACTCGTGCTGCGCACGCTTTGTGGTTGGAGTGAGAAACAGGTTCTTTGGTGTTTTCTGCGAAACGCTTTAGCAGCGCGTTGGTGCTAGTATGGAGTCAGGGGATGGATGAAGCGGAGAGCCCCGTTTGGAGTGAGGCTGCAAAGGGTATGCCAAGAGAAGTGTTCTGCTGTGCCAAGACTCGTGCTGCGCACGCTTTGTGGTTGGAGTGAGAAACAGGTTCTTTGGTGTTTTCTGCGAAACGCTTTAGCAGCCCGTTGGTGCTAGTATGGAGTCAGGGGATGGATGAAGCGGAGAGCCCCGTTTGGAGTGAGGCTGCAAAGGGTATGCCAAGGGAAGTGTTCTGCTGTGCCAAGACTCGTGCTGCGCACGCTTTGTGGTTGGAGTGAGAAACAGGTTCTTTGGTGCTTTCTGCGAAACGCTTTAGGAGCCTGTTGGTGCTAGTATGGAGTTAGGGGATGGATGAAGCGGAGAGCCCCGTTTGGAGTGAGGCTGCAAAGGGCATGCCAAGGGAAGTGTTCTGCTGTGCCAAGACTCGTGCTGCGCATGCTTTGTGGTTGGAGTGAGAAACAGGTTCTTTGGTGTTTTCTGCGAAACGCTTTAGCAGCGCGTTGGTGCTAGTATGGAGTCAGGGGATGGATGAAGCGGAGAGCCCCGTTTGGAGTGAGGCTGCAAAGGGTATGCCAAGAGAAGTGTTCTGCTGTGCCAAGACTCGTGCTGCGCACGCTTTGTGGTTGGAGTGAGAAACAGGTTCTTTGGTGCTTTCTGCGAAACGCTTTAGGAGCCTGTTGGTGCTAGTATGGAGTTAGGGGATGGATGAAGCAGAGAGCCCCGTTTGGAGTGAGGCTGCAAAGGGCATGCCAAGGGAAGTGTTCTGCTGTGCCAAGACTCGTGCTGCGCACGCTTTGTGGTTGGAGTGAGAAACAGGTTCTTTGGTGTTTTCTGCGAAACGCTTTAGCAGCCCGTTGGTGCCAGTATGGAATTAGGGGATGGATGAAGAGGAGAGCCCCGTTTGGAGTGAGGCTGCAAAGGGCATGCCAAGGGAAGTGTTCTGCTGTGCCAAGACTCGTGCTGCGCACGCTTTGTGGTTGGAGTGAGAAACAGGTTCTTTGGTGTTTTCTGCGAAACGCTTTAGCAGCGCGTTGGTGCTAGTATGGAGTCAGGGGATGGATGAAGCGGAGAGCCCCGTTTGGAGTGAGGCTGCAAAGGGTATGCCAAGAGAAGTGTTCTGCTGTGCCAAGACTCGTGCTGCGCACGCTTTGTGGTTGGAGTGAGAAACAGGTTCTTTGGTGCTTTCTGCGAAACGCTTTAGGAGCCTGTTGGTGCTAGTATGGAGTTAGGGGATGGATGAAGCAGAGAGCCCCGTTTGGAGTGAGGCTGCAAAGGGCATGCCAAGGGAAGTGTTCTGCTGTGCCAAGACTCGTGCTGCGCACGCTTTGTGGTTGGAGTGAGAAACAGGTTCTTTGGTGTTTTCTGCGAAACGCTTTAGCAGCGCGTTGGTGCTAGTATGGAGTCAGGGGATGGATGAAGCGGAGAGCCCCGTTTGGAGTGAGGCTGCAAAGGGCATGCCAAGGGAAGTGTTCTGCTGTGCCAAGACTCGTGCTGCGCACGCTTTGTGGTTGGAGTGAGAAACAGGTTCTTTGGTGTTTTCTGCGAAACGCTTTAGCAGCCCGTTGGTGCTAGTATGGAGTCAGGGGATGGATGAAGCGGAGAGCCCCGTTTGGAGTGAGGCTGCAAAGGGTATGCCAAGAGAAGTGTTCTGCTGTGCCAAGACTCGTGCTGCGCACGCTTTGTGGTTGGAGTGAGAAACAGGTTCTTTGGTGTTTTCTGCGAAACGCTTTAGCAGGCCGTTGGTGCTAGTATGGAGTCAGGGGATGGATGAAGCGGAGAGCCCCGTTTGGAGTGAGGCTGCAAAGGGCATGCCAAGGGAAGTGTTCTGCTGTGCCAAGACTCGTGCTGCGCACGCTTTGTGGTTGGAGTGAGAAACAGGTTCTTTGGTGTTTTCTGCGAAATGCTTTAGCAGCGCGTTGGTGCTAGTATGGAGTCAGGGGATGGATGAAGCGGAGAGCCCCGTTTGGAGTGAGGCTGCAAAGGGTATGCCAAGAGAAGTGTTCTGCTGTGCCAAGACTCGTGCTGCGCACGCTTTGTGGTTGGAGTGAGAAACAGGTTCTTTGGTGTTTTCTGCGAAACGCTTTAGCAGGCCGTTGGTGCTAGTATGGAGTCAGGGGATGGATGAAGCGGAGAGCCCCGTTTGGAGTGAGGCTGCAAAGGGTATGCCAAGGGAAGTGTTCTGCTGTGCCAAGACTCGTGCTGCGCACGCTTTGTGGTTGGAGTGAGAAACAGGTTCTTTGGTGTTTTCTGCGAAACGCTTTAGCAGGCCGTTGGTGCTAGTATGGAGTCAGGGGATGGATGAAGCGGAGAGCCCCGTTTGGAGTGAGGCTGCAAAGGGCATGCCAAGGGAAGTGTTCTGCTGTGCCAAGACTCGTGCTGCGCACGCTTTGTGGTTGGAGTGAGAAACAGGTTCCTTGGTGTTTTCTGCGAAACGCTTTAGCAGCCCGTTGGTGCTAGTATGGAGTCAGGGGATGGATGAAGCGGAGAGCCCCGTTTGGAGTGAGGCTGTAAAGCGCATGCCAAGTGAAGTGTTCTGCTATGCCAAGACTCGTGCTGCGCACGCTTTGTGGTTGGAGTGAGAAGCAGGTTCCTTGGTGTTTTCTGCGAAACGCTTTAGGAGCCTGTTGGTGCTAGTATGGAGTCAGGGGATGGATGAAGCGGAGAGCCCCGTTTGGAGTGAGGCTGCAAAGGGCATGCCAAGGGAAGTGTTCTGCTGTGCCAAGACTCGTGCTGCGCACGCTTTGTGGTTGGAGTGAGAAACAGGTTCTTTGGTGTTTTCTGCGAAACGCTTTAGCAGGCCGTTGGTGCTAGTATGGAGTCAGGGGATGGATGAAGCGGAGAGCCCCGTTTGGAGTGAGGCTGCAAAGGGCATGCCAAGAGAAGTGTTCTGCTGTGCCAAGACTCGTGCTGCGCACGCTTTGTGGTTGGAGTGAGAAACAGGTTCTTTGGCGCTTTCTGCGAAACGCTTTAGGAGCCTGTTGGTGCTAGTATGGAGTCAGGGGATGGATGAAGCGGAGAGCCCCGTTTGGAGTGAGGCTGCAAAGGGTATGCCAAGGGAAGTGTTCTGCTGTGCCAAGACTCGTGCTGCGCACGCTTTGTGGTTGGAGTGAGAAACAGGTTCTTTGGTGCTTTCTGCGAAACGCTTTAGGAGCCTGTTGGTGCTAGTATGGAGTTAGGGGATGGATGAAGCGGAGAGCCCCGTTTGGAGTGAGGCTGCAAAGGGCATGCCAAGGGAAGTGTTCTGCTGTGCCAAGACTCGTGCTGCGCACGCTTTGTGGTTGGAGTGAGAAACAGGTTATTTGGTGTTTTCTGCGAAACGCTTTAAGAGCCCGTTGGTGCTAGTATGGAATTAGGGGATGGATGAAGAGGAGAGCCCCGTTTGGAGTGAGGCTGCAAAGGGCATGCCAAGGGAAGTGTTCTGCTGTGCCAAGACTCGTGCTGCGCACGCTTTGTGGTTGGAGTGAGAAACAGGTTCTTTGGTGTTTTCTGCGAAATGCTTTAGCAGCGCGTTGGTGCTAGTATGGAGTCAGGGGATGGATGAAGCGGAGAGCCCCGTTTGGAGTGAGGCTGCAAAGGGCATGCCAAGGGAAGTGTTCTGCTGTGCCAAGACTCGTGCTGCGCACGCTTTGTGGTTGGAGTGAGAAACAGGTTCCTTGGTGTTTTCTGCGAAACGCTTTAGCAGCCCGTTGCTGCTAGTATGGAGTCAGGGGATGGATGAAGCGGAGAGCCCCGTTTGGAGTGAGGCTGCAAAGGGTATGCCAAGAGAAGTGTTCTGCTGTGCCAAGACTCGTGCTGCGCACGCTTTGTGGTTGGAGTGAGAAACAGGTTCTTTGGTTTTTTCTGCGAAACGCTTTAGCAGGCCGTTGGTGCTAGTATGGAGTCAGGGGATGGATGAAGCGGAGAGCCCCGTTTGGAGTGAGGCTGCAAAGGGTATGCCAAGGGAAGTGTTCTGCTGTGCCAAGACTCGTGCTGCGCACGCTTTGTGGTTGGAGTGAGAAACAGGTTCTTTGGTGCTTTCTGCGAAACGCTTTAGGAGCCTGTTGGTGCTAGTATGGAGTTAGGGGATGGATGAAGCGGAGAGCCCCGTTTGGAGTGAGGCTGCAAAGGGCATGCCAAGGGAAGTGTTCTGCTGTGCCAAGACTCGTGCTGCGCACGCTTTGTGGTTGGAGTGAGAAACAGGTTCTTTGGTGTTTTCTGCGAAACGCTTTAGCAGCCCGTTGGTGCCAGTATGGAATTAGGGGATGGATGAAGCGGAGAGCCCCGTTTGGAGTGAGGCTGCAAAGGGCATGCCAAGGGAAGTGTTCTGCTGTGCCAAGACTCGTGCTGCGCACGCTTTGTGGTTGGAGTGAGAAACAGGTTCCTTGGTGTTTTCTGCGAAACGCTTTAGCAGCCTCTTGGTGCTAGTATGGAGTTAGGGGATGGATGAAGCGGAGAGCCCCGTTTGGAGTGAGGCTGCAAAGGGCATGCCAAGGGAAGTGTTCTGCTGTGCCAAGACTCGTGCTGCGCACGCTTTGTGGTTGGAGTGAGAAACAGGTTCCTTGGTGTTTTCTGCGAAACGCTTTAGCAGCCCGTTGGTGCTAGTATGGAGTCAGGGGATGGATGAAGCGGAGAGCCCCGTTTGGAGTGAGGCTGCAAAGGGCATGCCAAGGGAAGTGTTCTGCTGTGCCAAGACTCGTGCTGCGCACGCTTTGTGGTTGGAGTGAGAAACAGGTTCTTTGGTGTTTTCTGCGAAACGCTTTAGCAGCGCGTTGGTGCTAGTATGGAGTCAGGGGATGGATGAAGCGGAGAGCCCCGTTTGGAGTGAGGCTGCAAAGGGTATGCCAAGAGAAGTGTTCTGCTGTGCCAAGACTCGTGCTGCGCACGCTTTGTGGTTGGAGTGAGAAACAGGTTCTTTGGTGTTTTCTGCGAAACGCTTTAGCAGGCCGTTGGTGCTAGTATGGAGTCAGGGGATGGATGAAGCGGAGAGCCCCGTTTGGAGTGAGGCTGCAAAGGGTATGCCAAGGGAAGTGTTCTGCTGTGCCAAGACTCGTGCTGCGCACGCTTTGTGGTTGGAGTGAGAAACAGGTTCTTTGGTGTTTTCTGCGAAACGCTTTAGCAGGCCGTTGGTGCTAGTATGGAGTCAGGGGATGGATGAAGCGGAGAGCCCCGTTTGGAGTGAGGCTGCAAAGGGCATGCCAAGGGAAGTGTTCTGCTGTGCCAAGACTCGTGCTGCGCACGCTTTGTGGTTGGAGTGAGAAACAGGTTCTTTGGTGTTTTCTGCGAAACGCTTTAGCAGCGCGTTGGTGCTAGTATGGAGTCAGGGGATGGATGAAGCGGAGAGCCCCGTTTGGAGTGAGGCTGCAAAGGGTATGCCAAGAGAAGTGTTCTGCTGTGCCAAGACTCGTGCTGCGCACGCTTTGTGGTTGGAGTGAGAAACAGGTTCCTTGGTGTTTTCTGCGAAACGCTTTAGCAGCCCGTTGGTGCTAGTATGGAGTCAGGGGATGGATGAAGCGGAGAGCCCCGTTTGGAGTGAGGCTGTAAAGCGCATGCCAAGTGAAGTGTTCTGCTATGCCAAGACTCGTGCTGCGCACGCTTTGTGGTTGGAGTGAGAAGCAGGTTCCTTGGTGTTTTCTGCGAAACGCTTTAGGAGCCTGTTGGTGCTAGTATGGAGTCAGGGGATGGATGAAGCGGAGAGCCCCGTTTGGAGTGAGGCTGCAAAGGGCATGCCAAGGGAAGTGTTCTGCTGTGCCAAGACTCGTGCTGCGCACGCTTTGTGGTTGGAATGAGAAACAGGTTGTTTGGTGTTTTCTGCGAAACGCTTTAGCAGGCCGTTGGTGCTAGTATGGAGTCAGGGGATGGATGAAGCGGAGAGCCCCGTTTGGAGTGAGGCTGCAAAGGGCATGCCAAGGGAAGTGTTCTGCTGTGCCAAGACTCGTGCTGCGCACGCTTTGTGGTTGGAGTGAGAAACAGGTTCTTTGGTGTTTTCTGCGAAACGCTTTAGCAGCCCGTTGGTGCCAGTATGGAATTAGGGGATGGATGAAGCGGAGAGCCCCGTTTGGAGTGAGGCTGCAAAGGGCATGCCAAGGGAAGTGTTCTGCTGTGCCAAGACTCGTGCTGCGCACGCTTTGTGGTTGGAGTGAGAAACAGGTTCCTTGGTGTTTTCTGCGAAATGCTTTAGCAGCCTGTTGGTGCTAGTATGGAGTCAGGGGATGGATGAAGCGGAGAGCCCCGTTTGGAGTGAGGCTGCAAAGGGCATGCCAAGGGAAGTGTTCTGCTGTGCCAAGACTCGTGCTGCGCACGCTTTGTGGTTGGAGTGAGAAACAGGTTCTTTGGTGTTTTCTGCGAAACGCTTTAGCAGTGCGTTGGTGCTAGTATGGAGTCAGGGGATGGATGAAGCGGAGAGCCCCGTTTGGAGTGAGGCTGCAAAGGGTATGCCAAGAGAAGTGTTCTGCTGTGCCAAGACTCGTGCTGCGCACGCTTTGTGGTTGGAGTGAGAAACAGGTTCTTTGGTGCTTTCTGCGAAACGCTTTAGGAGCCTGTTGGTGCTAGTATGGAGTTAGGGGATGGATGAAGCAGAGAGCCCCGTTTGGAGTGAGGCTGCAAAGGGTATGCCAAGAAAAGTGTTCTGCTGTGCCAAGACTCGTGCTGCGCACGCTTTGTGGTTGGAGTGAGAAACAGGTTCTTTGGTGTTTTCTGCGAAACGCTTTAGCAGCGCGTTGGTGCTAGTATGGAGTCAGGGGATGGATGAAGCGGAGAGCCCCGTTTGGAGTGAGGCTGCAAAGGGCATGCCAAGGGAAGTGTTCTGCTGTGCCAAGACTCGTGCTGCGCACGCTTTGTGGTTGGAGTGAGAAACAGGTTCTTTGGTGTTTTCTGCGAAACGCTTTAGCAGCGCGTTGGTGCTAGTATGGAGTCAGGGGATGGATGAAGCGGAGAGCCCCGTTTGGAGTGAGGCTGCAAAGGGTATGCCAAGAGAAGTGTTCTGCTATGCCAAGACTCGTGCTGCGCACGCTTTGTGGTTGGAGTGAGAAACAGGTTCTTTGGTTTTTTCTGCGAAACGCTTTAGCAGGCCGTTGGTGCTAGTATGGAGTCAGGGGATGGATGAAGCGGAGAGCCCCGTTTGGAGTGAGGCTGCAAAGGGTATGCCAAGGGAAGTGTTCTGCTGTGCCAAGACTCGTGCTGCGCACGCTTTGTGGTTGGAGTGAGAAACAGGTTCTTTGGTGCTTTCTGCGAAACGCTTTAGGAGCCTGTTGGTGCTAGTATGGAGTTAGGGGATGGATGAAGCGGAGAGCCCCGTTTGGAGTGAGGCTGCAAAGGGCATGCCAAGGGAAGTGTTCTGCTGTGCCAAGACTCGTGCTGCGCACGCTTTGTGGTTGGAGTGAGAAACAGGTTCTTTGGTGTTTTCTGCGAAACGCTTTAGCAGCCCGTTGGTGCCAGTATGGAATTAGGGGATGGATGAAGCGGAGAGCCCCGTTTGGAGTGAGGCTGCAAAGGGCATGCCAAGGGAAGTGTTCTGCTGTGCCAAGACTCGTGCTGCGCACGCTTTGTGGTTGGAGTGAGAAACAGGTTCCTTGGTGTTTTCTGCGAAACGCTTTAGCAGCCTGTTGGTGCTAGTATGGAGTCAGGGGATGGATGAAGCGGAGAGCCCCGTTTGGAGTGAGGCTGCAAAGGGCATGCCAAGGGAAGTGTTCTGCTGTGCCAAGACTCGTGCTGCGCACGCTTTGTGGTTGGAGTGAGAAACAGGTTCTTTGGTGTTTTCTGCGAAACGCTTTAGCAGGCCGTTGGTGCTAGTATGGAGTCAGGGGATGGATGAAGCGGAGAGCCCCGTTTGGAGTGAGGCTGCAAAGGGTATGCCAAGAGAAGTGTTCTGCTGTGCCAAGACTCGTGCTGCGCACGCTTTGTGGTTGGAGTGAGAAACAGGTTCTTTGGTGCTTTCTGCGAAACGCTTTAGGAGCCTGTTGGTGCTAGTATGGAGTTAGGGGATGGATGAAGCAGAGAGCCCCGTTTGGAGTGAGGCTGCAAAGGGCATGCCAAGGGAAGTGTTCTGCTGTGCTAAGACTCGTGCTGCGCACACTTTGTGGTTGGAGTGAGAAACAGGTTCTTTGGTGTTTTCTGCGAAACGCTTTAGCAGCGCGTTGGTGCTAGTATGGAGTCAGGGGATGGATGAAGCGGAGAGCCCCGTTTGGAGTGAGGCTGCAAAGGGCATGCCAAGGGAAGTGTTCTGCTGTGCCAAGACTCGTGCTGCGCACGCTTTGTGGTTGGAGTGAGAAACAGGTTCTTTGGTGTTTTCTGCGAAACGCTTTAGCAGCGCGTTGGTGCTAGTATGGAGTCAGGGGATGGATGAAGTGGAGAGCCCCGTTTGGAGTGAGGCTGCAAAGGGCATGCCAAGGGAAGTGTTCTGCTGTGCCAAGACTCGTGCTGCGCACGCTTTGTGGTTGGAGTGAGAAACAGGTTCTTTGGTGTTTTCTGCGAAACGCTTTAGCAGCCCGTTGGTGCTAGTATGGAGTCAGGGGATGGATGAAGCGGAGAGCCCCGTTTGGAGTGAGGCTGCAAAGGGTATGCCAAGAGAAGTGTTCTGCTGTGCCAAGACTCGTGCTGCGCACGCTTTGTGGTTGGAGTGAGAAACAGGTTCTTTGGTGTTTTCTGCGAAACGCTTTAGCAGTGCGTTGGTGCTAGTATGGAGTCAGGGGATGGATGAAGCGGAGAGCCCCGTTTGGAGTGAGGCTGCAAAGGGCATGCCAAGGGAAGTGTTCTGCTGTGCCAAGACTCGTGCTGCGCACGCTTTGTGGTTGGAGTGAGAAACAGGTTCTTTGGTGTTTTCTGCGAAATGCTTTAGCAGCGCGTTGGTGCTAGTATGGAGTCAGGGGATGGATGAAGCGGAGAGCCCCGTTTGGAGTGAGGCTGCAAAGGGTATGCCAAGAGAAGTGTTCTGCTGTGCCAAGACTCGTGCTGCGCACGCTTTGTGGTTGGAGTGAGAAACAGGTTCTTTGGTGCTTTCTGCGAAACGCTTTAGGAGCCTGTTGGTGCTAGTATGGAGTTAGGGGATGGATGAAGCGGAGAGCCCCGTTTGGAGTGAGGCTGCAAAGGGCATGCCAAGGGAAGTGTTCTGCTGTGCCAAGACTCGTGCTGCGCACGCTTTGTGGTTGGAGTGAGAAACAGGTTCTTTGGTGTTTTCTGCGAAACGCTTTAGCAGCCCGTTGCTGCTAGTATGGAGTCAGGGGATGGATGAAGCGGAGAGCCCCGTTTGGAGTGAGGCTGCAAAGGGTATGCCAAGAGAAGTGTTCTGCTGTGCCAAGACTCGTGCTGCGCACGCTTTGTGGTTGGAGTGAGAAACAGGTTCTTTGGTTTTTTCTGCGAAACGCTTTAGCAGGCCGTTGGTGCTAGTATGGAGTCAGGGGATGGATGAAGCGGAGAGCCCCGTTTGGAGTGAGGCTGCAAAGGGTATGCCAAGGGAAGTGTTCTGCTGTGCCAAGACTCGTGCTGCGCACGCTTTGTGGTTGGAGTGAGAAACAGGTTCTTTGGTGCTTTCTGCGAAACGCTTTAGGAGCCTGTTGGTGCTAGTATGGAGTTAGGGGATGGATGAAGCGGAGAGCCCCGTTTGGAGTGAGGCTGCAAAGGGCATGCCAAGGGAAGTGTTCTGCTGTGCCAAGACTCGTGCTGCGCACGCTTTGTGGTTGGAGTGAGAAACAGGTTATTTGGTGTTTTCTGCGAAACGCTTTAAGAGCCCGTTGGTGCTAGTATGGAATTAGGGGATGGATGAAGAGGAGAGCCCCGTTTGGAGTGAGGCTGCAAAGGGCATGCCAAGGGAAGTGTTCTGCTGTGCCAAGACTCGTGCTGCGCACGCTTTGTGGTTGGAGTGAGAAACAGGTTCTTTGGTGTTTTCTGCGAAACGCTTTAGCAGCGCGTTGGTGCTAGTATGGAGTCAGGGGATGGATGAAGCGGAGAGCCCCGTTTGGAGTGAGGCTGCAAAGGGCATGCCAAGGGAAGTGTTCTGCTGTGCCAAGACTCGTGCTGCGCACGCTTTGTGGTTGGAGTGAGAAACAGGTTCCTTGGTGTTTTCTGCGAAACGCTTTAGCAGCCCGTTGGTGCTAGTATGGAGTCAGGGGATGGATGAAGCGGAGAGCCCCGTTTGGAGTGAGGCTGCAAAGGGTATGCCAAGAGAAGTGTTCTGCTGTGCCAAGACTCGTGCTGCGCACGCTTTGTGGTTGGAGTGAGAAACAGGTTCTTTGGTTTTTTCTGCGAAACGCTTTAGCAGGCCGTTGGTGCTAGTATGGAGTCAGGGGATGGATGAAGCGGAGAGCCCCGTTTGGAGTGAGGCTGCAAAGGGTATGCCAAGGGAAGTGTTCTGCTGTGCCAAGACTCGTGCTGCGCACGCTTTGTGGTTGGAGTGAGAAACAGGTTCTTTGGTGCTTTCTGCGAAACGCTTTAGGAGCCTGTTGGTGCTAGTATGGAGTTAGGGGATGGATGAAGCGGAGAGCCCCGTTTGGAGTGAGGCTGCAAAGGGCATGCCAAGGGAAGTGTTCTGCTGTGCCAAGACTCGTGCTGCGCACGCTTTGTGGTTGGAGTGAGAAACAGGTTCTTTGGTGTTTTCTGCGAAACGCTTTAGCAGCCCGTTGGTGCCAGTATGGAATTAGGGGATGGATGAAGCGGAGAGCCCCGTTTGGAGTGAGGCTGCAAAGGGCATGCCAAGGGAAGTGTTCTGCTGTGCCAAGACTCGTGCTGCGCACGCTTTGTGGTTGGAGTGAGAAACAGGTTCCTTGGTGTTTTCTGCGAAACGCTTTAGCAGCCTCTTGGTGCTAGTATGGAGTTAGGGGATGGATGAAGCGGAGAGCCCCGTTTGGAGTGAGGCTGCAAAGGGCATGCCAAGGGAAGTGTTCTGCTGTGCCAAGACTCGTGCTGCGCACGCTTTGTGGTTGGAGTGAGAAACAGGTTCCTTGGTGTTTTCTGCGAAACGCTTTAGCAGCCCGTTGGTGCTAGTATGGAGTCAGGGGATGGATGAAGCGGAGAGCCCCGTTTGGAGTGAGGCTGCAAAGGGCATGCCAAGGGAAGTGTTCTGCTGTGCCAAGACTCGTGCTGCGCACGCTTTGTGGTTGGAGTGAGAAACAGGTTCTTTGGTGTTTTCTGCGAAACGCTTTAGCAGCGCGTTGGTGCTAGTATGGAGTCAGGGGATGGATGAAGCGGAGAGCCCCGTTTGGAGTGAGGCTGCAAAGGGTATGCCAAGAGAAGTGTTCTGCTGTGCCAAGACTCGTGCTGCGCACGCTTTGTGGTTGGAGTGAGAAACAGGTTCTTTGGTGTTTTCTG
Source organism: Tinamus guttatus (assembly GCF_059628265.1). Classification (NCBI taxonomy): domain Eukaryota; kingdom Metazoa; phylum Chordata; class Aves; order Tinamiformes; family Tinamidae; genus Tinamus; species Tinamus guttatus. The sequence continues at coordinate 169,601 of NW_028288927.1, forward strand.
CGAAACGCTTTAGCAGGCCGTTGGTGCTAGTATGGAGTCAGGGGATGGATGAAGCGGAGAGCCCCGTTTGGAGTGAGGCTGCAAAGGGTATGCCAAGGGAAGTGTTCTGCTGTGCCAAGACTCGTGCTGCGCACGCTTTGTGGTTGGAGTGAGAAACAGGTTCTTTGGTGTTTTCTGCGAAACGCTTTAGCAGCCCGTTGGTGCTAGTATGGAGTCAGGGGATGGATGAAGCGGAGAGCCCCGTTTGGAGTGAGGCTGCAAAGGGCATGCCAAGGGAAGTGTTCTGCTGTGCCAAGACTCGTGCTGCGCACGCTTTGTGGTTGGAGTGAGAAACAGGTTCTTTGGTGTTTTCTGCGAAACGCTTTAGCAGCGCGTTGGTGCTAGTATGGAGTCAGGGGATGGATGAAGCGGAGAGCCCCGTTTGGAGTGAGGCTGCAAAGGGTATGCCAAGAGAAGTGTTCTGCTGTGCCAAGACTCGTGCTGCGCACGCTTTGTGGTTGGAGTGAGAAACAGGTTCCTTGGTGTTTTCTGCGAAACGCTTTAACAGCCCGTTGGTGCTAGTATGGAGTCAGGGGATGGATGAAGCGGAGAGCCCCGTTTGGAGTGAGGCTGTAAAGCGCATGCCAAGTGAAGTGTTCTGCTATGCCAAGACTCGTGCTGCGCACGCTTTGTGGTTGGAGTGAGAAGCAGGTTCCTTGGTGTTTTCTGCGAAACGCTTTAGGAGCCTGTTGGTGCTAGTATGGAGTCAGGGGATGGATGAAGCGGAGAGCCCCGTTTGGAGTGAGGCTGCAAAGGGCATGCAAGGGAAGTGTTCTGCTGTGCCAAGACTCGTGCTGCGCACGCTTTGTGGTTGGAATGAGAAACAGGTTCTTTGGTGTTTTCTGCGAAACGCTTTAGCAGGCCGTTGGTGCTAGTATGGAGTCAGGGGATGGATGAAGCGGAGAGCCCCGTTTGGAGTGAGGCTGCAAAGGGCATGCCAAGAGAAGTGTTCTGCTGTGCCAAGACTCGTGCTGCGCACGCTTTGTGGTTGGAGTGAGAAACAGGTTCTTTGGTGCTTTCTGCGAAACGCTTTAGGAGCCTGTTGGTGCTAGTATGGAGTTAGTGGATGGATGAAGCGGAGAGCCCCGTTGGGAGTGAGGCTGCAAAGGGCATGCCAAGGGAAGTGTTCTGCTGTGCCAAGACTCGTGCTGCGCACGCTTTGTGGTTGGAGTGAGAAACAGGTTCTTTGGTGTTTTCTGCGAAACGCTTTAGCAGCCCGTTGGTGCCAGTATGGAATTAGGGGATGGATGAAGCGGAGAGCCCCGTTTGGAGTGAGGCTGCAAAGGGCATGCCAAGGGAAGTGTTCTGCTGTGCCAAGACTCGTGCTGCGCACGCTTTGTGGTTGGAGTGAGAAACAGGTTCCTTGGTGTTTTCTGCGAAATGCTTTAGCAGCCTGTTGGTGCTAGTATGGAGTCAGGGGATGGATGAAGCGGAGAGCCCCGTTTGGAGTGAGGCTGCAAAGGGCATGCCAAGGGAAGTGTTCTGCTGTGCCAAGACTCGTGCTGCGCACGCTTTGTGGTTGGAGTGAGAAACAGGTTCCTTGGTGTTTTCTGCGAAACGCTTTAGCAGCCTGTTGGTGCTAGTATGGAGTCAGGGGATGGATGAAGCGGAGAGCCCCGTTTGGAGTGAGGCTGCAAAGGGCATGCCAAGGGAAGTGTTCTGCTGTGCCAAGACTCGTGCTGCGCACGCTTTGTGGTTGGAGTGAGAAACAGGTTCTTTGGTGTTTTCTGCGAAACGCTTTAGCAGCGCGTTGGTGCTAGTATGGAGTCAGGGGATGGATGAAGCGGAGAGCCCCGTTTGGAGTGAGGCTGCAAAGGGCATGCCAAGGGAAGTGTTCTGCTGTGCCAAGACTCGTGCTGCGCACGCTTTGTGGTTGGAGTGAGAAACAGGTTCTTTGGTGTTTTCTGCGAAACGCTTTAGCAGCGCGTTGGTGCTAGTATGGAGTCAGGGGATGGATGAAGCGGAGAGCCCCGTTTGGAGTGAGGCTGCAAAGGGTATGCCAAGAGAAGTGTTCTGCTGTGCCAAGACTCGTGCTGCGCACGCTTTGTGGTTGGAGTGAGAAACAGGTTCTTTGGTTTTTTCTGCGAAACGCTTTAGCAGGCCGTTGGTGCTAGTATGGAGTCAGGGGATGGATGAAGCGGAGAGCCCCGTTTGGAGTGAGGCTGCAAAGGGTATGCCAAGGGAAGTGTTCTGCTGTGCCAAGACTCGTGCTGCGCACGCTTTGTGGTTGGAGTGAGAAACAGGTTCCTTGGTGTTTTCTGCGAAACGCTTTAGCAGCCTGTTGGTGCTAGTATGGAGTCAGGGGATGGATGAAGCGGAGAGCCCCGTTTGGAGTGAGGCTGCAAAGGGCATGCCAAGGGAAGTGTTCTGCTGTGCCAAGACTCGTGCTGCGCACGCTTTGTGGTTGGAGTGAGAAACAGGTTCTTTGGTGTTTTCTGCGAAACGCTTTAGCAGGCCGTTGGTGCTAGTATGGAGTCAGGGGATGGATGAAGCGGAGAGCCCCGTTTGGAGTGAGGCTGCAAAGGGTATGCCAAGAGAAGTGTTCTGCTGTGCCAAGACTCGTGCTGCGCACGCTTTGTGGTTGGAGTGAGAAACAGGTTCTTTGGTGCTTTCTGCGAAACGCTTTAGGAGCCTGTTGGTGCTAGTATGGAGTTAGGGGATGGATGAAGCAGAGAGCCCCGTTTGGAGTGAGGCTCCAAAGGGCATGCCAAGAAAAGTGTTCTGCTGTGCCAAGACTCGTGCTGCGCACGCTTTGTGGTTGGAGTGAGAAACAGGTTCTTTGGTGTTTTCTGCGAAACGCTTTAGCAGCGCGTTGGTGCTAGTATGGAGTCAGGGGATGGATGAAGCGGAGAGCCCCGTTTGGAGTGAGGCTGCAAAGGGCATGCCAAGGGAAGTGTTCTGCTGTGCCAAGACTCGTGCTGCGCACGCTTTGTGGTTGGAGTGAGAAACAGGTTCTTTGGTTTTTTCTGCGAAACGCTTTAGCAGGCCGTTGGTGCTAGTATGGAGTCAGGGGATGGATGAAGCGGAGAGCCCCGTTTGGAGTGAGGCTGCAAAGGGTATGCCAAGGGAAGTGTTCTGCTGTGCCAAGACTCGTGCTGCGCACGCTTTGTGGTTGGAGTGAGAAACAGGTTCTTTGGTGCTTTCTGCGAAACGCTTTAGGAGCCTGTTGGTGCTAGTATGGAGTTAGGGGATGGATGAAGCGGAGAGCCCCGTTTGGAGTGAGGCTGCAAAGGGCATGCCAAGGGAAGTGTTCTGCTGTGCCAAGACTCGTGCTGCGCACGCTTTGTGGTTGGAGTGAGAAACAGGTTCTTTGGTGTTTTCTGCCAAACGCTTTAGCAGCCCGTTGGTGCCAGTATGGAATTAGGGGATGGATGAAGCGGAGAGCCCCGTTTGGAGTGAGGCTGCAAAGGGCATGCCAAGGGAAGTGTTCTGCTGTGCCAAGACTCGTGCTGCGCACGCTTTGTGGTTGGAGTGAGAAACAGGTTCTTTGGTGTTTTTTGCGAAACGCTTTAGCAGCCCGTTGGTGCTAGTATGGAGTCAGGGGATGGATGAAGCGGAGAGCCCCGTTTGGAGTGAGGCTGCAAAGGGCATGCCAAGGGAAGTGTTCTGCTGTGCCAAGACTCGTGCTGCGCACGCTTTGTGGTTGGAGTGAGAAACAGGTTCTTTGGTGTTTTCTGCGAAACGCTTTAGCAGCCCGTTGGTGCTAGTATGGAGTCAGGGGATGGATGAAGCGGAGAGCCCCGTTTGGAGTGAGGCTGCAAAGGGCATGCCAAGGGAAGTGTTCTGCTGTGCCAAGACTCGTGCTGCGCACGCTTTGTGGTTGGAGTGAGAAACAGGTTCTTTGGTGTTTTCTGCGAAACGCTTTAGCAGCGCGTTGGTGCTAGTATGGAGTCAGGGGATGGATGAAGCGGAGAGCCCCGTTTGGAGTGAGGCTGCAAAGGGTATGCCAAGAGAAGTGTTCTGCTGTGCCAAGACTCGTGCTGCGCACGCTTTGTGGTTGGAGTGAGAAACAGGTTCTTTGGTGTTTTCTGCGAAACGCTTTAGCAGCCCGTTGGTGCTAGTATGGAGTCAGGGGATGGATGAAGCGGAGAGCCCCGTTTGGAGTGAGGCTGCAAAGGGCATGCCAAGGGAAGTGTTCTGCTGTGCCAAGACTCGTGCTGCGCACGCTTTGTGGTTGGAGTGAGAAACAGGTTCTTTGGTGTTTTCTGCGAAACGCTTTAGCAGCGCGTTGGTGCTAGTATGGAGTCAGGGGATGGATGAAGCGGAGAGCCCCGTTTGGAGTGAGGCTGCAAAGGGTATGCCAAGAGAAGTGTTCTGCTGTGCCAAGACTCGTGCTGCGCACGCTTTGTGGTTGGAGTGAGAAACAGGTTCTTTGGTGTTTTCTGCGAAACGCTTTAGCAGGCCGTTGGTGCTAGTATGGAGTCAGGGGATGGATGAAGCGGAGAGCCCCGTTTGGAGTGAGGCTGCAAAGGGTATGCCAAGAGAAGTGTTCTGCTGTGCCAAGACTCGTGCTGCGCACGCTTTGTGGTTGGAGTGAGAAACAGGTTCTTTGGTGTTTTCTGCGAAACGCTTTAGCAGCCCGTTGGTGCTAGTATGGAGTCAGGGGATGGATGAAGCGGAGAGCCCCGTTTGGAGTGAGGCTGCAAAGGGCATGCCAAGGGAAGTGTTCTGCTGTGCCAAGACTCGTGCTGCGCACGCTTTGTGGTTGGAGTGAGAAACAGGTTCTTTGGTGTTTTCTGCGAAACGCTTTAGCAGCCCGTTGGTGCTAGTATGGAGTCAGGGATGGATGAAGCGGAGAGCCCCGTTTGGAGTGAGGCTGCAAAGGGCATGCCAAGGGAAGTGTTCTGCCTGTGCCAAGACTCGTGCTGCGCACGCTTTGTGGTTGGAGTGAGAAACAGGTTCTTTGGTGTTTTCTGCGAAACGCTTTAGCAGCGCGTTGGTGCTAGTATGGAGTCAGGGGATGGATGAAGCGGAGAGCCCCGTTTGGAGTGAGGCTGCAAAGGGTATGCCAAGAGAAGTGTTCTGCTGTGCCAAGACTCGTGCTGCGCACGCTTTGTGGTTGGAGTGAGAAACAGGTTCTTTGGTGTTTTCTGCGAAACGCTTTAGCAGGCCGTTGGTGCTAGTATGGAGTCAGGGGATGGATGAAGCGGAGAGCCCCGTTTGGAGTGAGGCTGCAAAGGGTATGCCAAGGGAAGTGTTCTGCTGTGCCAAGACTCGTGCTGCGCACGCTTTGTGGTTGGAGTGAGAAACAGGTTCTTTGGTGTTTTCTGCGAAACGCTTTAGCAGCGCGTTGGTGCTAGTATGGAGTCAGGGGATGGATGAAGCGGAGAGCCCCGTTTGGAGTGAGGCTGCAAAGGGTATGCCAAGAGAAGTGTTCTGCTGTGCCAAGACTCGTGCTGCGCACGCTTTGTGGTTGGAGTGAGAAACAGGTTCTTTGGTGTTTTCTGCGAAACGCTTTAGCAGCCCGTTGGTGCTAGTATGGAGTCAGGGGATGGATGAAGCGGAGAGCCCCGTTTGGAGTGAGGCTGCAAAGGGCATGCCAAGGGAAGTGTTCTGCTGTGCCAAGACTCGTGCTGCGCACGCTTTGTGGTTGGAGTGAGAAACAGGTTCTTTGGTGTTTTCTGCGAAACGCTTTAGCAGCGCGTTGGTGCTAGTATGGAGTCAGGGGATGGATGAAGCGGAGAGCCCCGTTTGGAGTGAGGCTGCAAAGGGTATGCCAAGAGAAGTGTTCTGCTGTGCCAAGACTCGTGCTGCGCACGCTTTGTGGTTGGAGTGAGAAACAGGTTCTTGGTGTTTTCTGCGAAACGCTTTAGCAGGCCGTTGGTGCTAGTATGGAGTCAGGGGATGGATGAAGCGGAGAGCCCGTTTGGAGTGAGGCTGCAAAAGGTATGCCAAGAGAAGTGTTCTGCTGTGCCAAGACTCGTGCTGCGCACGCTTTGTGGTTGGAGTGAGAAACAGGTTCTTTGGTGTTTTCTGCGAAACGCTTTAGCAGCCCGTTGGTGCTAGTATGGAGTCAGGGGATGGATGAAGCGGAGAGCCCCGTTTGGAGTGAGGCTGCAAAGGGCATGCCAAGGGAAGTGTTCTGCTGTGCCAAGACTCGTGCTGCGCACGCTTTGTGGTTGGAGTGAGAAACAGGTTCTTTGGTGTTTTCTGCGAAACGCTTTAGCAGCCCGTTGGTGCTAGTATGGAGTCAGGGTGGATGAAGCGGAGAGCCCCGTTTGGAGTGAGGCTGCAAAGGGCATGCCAAGGGAAGTGTTCGCTGTGCCAAGACTCGTGCTGCGCACGCTTTGTGGTTGGAGTGAGAAACAGGTTCTTTGGTGTTTTCTGCGAAACGCTTTAGCAGCGCGTTGGTGCTAGTATGGAGTCAGGGGATGGGATTGAAGCGGAGAGCCCCGTTTGGAGTGAGGCTGCAAAGGGTATGCCAAGAGAAGTGTTCTGCTGTGCCAAGACTCGTGCTGCGCACGCTTTGTGGTTGGAGTGAG